>NW_027423297.1:53035-93035 GCF_048934315.1 Petromyzon marinus | reverse complement strand
TGAGTGTGTGAGTGAGTGAGTGAGCGGGTGAGTGGGTGAGTGAGTGAGTGGGTGAGTGAGTGAGTGGGTGAGTGAGTGAGTGATTGAGTGTGTGAGTCGGTGAGTGAGTGAGTGGGTGAGTGAGTGGGTGAGTGGGTGAGTGAGTGAGTGGGTGAGTGATTGAGTGGGTGAGTGAGTGAGTGATTGAGTGTGTGAGTGAGTGAGCGGGTGAGTGGGTGAGTGAGCGGGTGAGTGTGTGAGTGAGTGAGCGGGTGAGTGGGTGAGTGAGTGGGTGAGTGGGTGAGTGAGTGGGTGAGTGAGTGATTGAATGTGTGAGTGAGTGAGCGGGTGAGTGGGTGAGTGAGTGGGTGAGTGGGTGAGTGAGTGAGTGATTGAGTGTGTGAGTGGGTGATTGAGTGGGTGAGTGGGTGAGTGAGTGAGCGGATGAGTGAGTAGGTGAATGAGTGAGTGGGTGATTGAGTGTATGAGTGAGTGGGTGATTGAGTGGGTGAGTGGGTGAGTGAGTGAGTGGGTGAGTGGGTGAGTGAGTGGGTGAGTGGGTGAGTGAGTGGTGTCCAGGGGTTCGTATCGAACCGAGTTCAAAATTCCTCCCTTCTCATGTCCCGACATTCCATGGACACACACACACGTGGACACACACACACGTGGACACACACACACGTGGACACACACACACGTGGACACACACACACGTGGACACACAAAGATCCCCCGTGTAGTCTTTGACAACAGACTGTTGGGGCAAGTGCTGTTAGTGAGTAGCACCTATGAAGGCCGGCACGGCACACGAGGGGGTGGGTGGGCAGCACCACGGCCGGCCGCCTTTGTCTCCCCAGTGGCGATGTTTACACCGCACCAGGTACTGATTTCAGACTGAGTTGACCTAGGGGAGGCCCACGCAAAGCATCTACCATGGGACACTGCCATCAGTGACGAATATCTGGACGGTATCTGCAAGTCACCTCCCCTAGGTCGACTCAGCCTTAAACGGATAACGCAGTACGGTGTGTAAACATCGCCACTGGGGAGACAAAGGCGGCCGGGTGTGGTTGTAGCCACAGCACCGTCTCGTGTACCGTGCCGGTCTTAATAAGTGCTCGCTAACTGCAGTATACTAACATCTGTACGGGGCATTTGTATCTTTGTCTTTTTTAACCTACGAAACCAGTCCTGGCTGGGATTCCCCTAGGTCAGCTCGGCCTTAAACGCATACCTGGTTGCGTGCGACCAAAATAAACCCTGGGGAAGACAAAGGCGGCCGCGGGGAGTGACTGTCTCGTGCTTCCGTGACGGACTTAATAGGCGCTCGCAAACAGTGAGCAAGCGCCCGCGTCTGAGAGCCCTCTTTCTAAAGAGATTAATTAAATGCGTCTCGCGTGAATTTAAATAATTCATAGGTTTGATCGAGTAAAGGGTTTGATTGATTTAACACACACGTGATCACACGCGCGCGCTCACACACACAAAGACAAAGGTCCCCCGTGTAGCTTGTAACAGACTTGGGGGCCAGCGCCTACGAAGGGCGGCACTGTGGCACGCGAGGGGGTGGGTGGGTGGCCGGCACCACGCCCGCCCGGCCGCCTTTGTCTCCCCAGTGCTGGCGATGTTTACTGCACACCGCGCCAGGCACTCATTTGAGGCCCAGGAGCGGTTCAGAGAATCGTCGCCGCTGTTGTTGGTGGCCGTGAGCGGGACTCGAACTCGGGGATTTACTGCCGGGTTCGTGGCGTTGACCACTCCCGCCGGAGGAAACCCGCGCAGCGCTGCTGCTGCTGCAGCTGCGCTGCCAGTGGTGCAATAGCACAGCCAACAATAGCAACAACAATGAGAACAACAATAACAACAACAATAGCAACAACAATAACAACAATGACAACTACAATAGCAACAACAATAACAACAATGACAACTACAATAGCACAGCCAACAATAGCAACAACAATGACAACAACAACTACAATAGCACAGCCAACAATAGCAACAACAATGAGAACAACAATAACAACAACAATAGCAACAACAATAACAACAATGACAACTACAATAGCACAGCCAACAATAGCAACAACAATGACAACAACAACAACTACAATAGCACAGCCAACAATAGCAACAACAATGAGAACAACAATAACAACAACAATAGCAACAACAATAACAACAATGACAACTACAATAGCACAGCCAACAATAGCAACAACAATGACAACAACAACTACAATAGCACAGCCAACAATAGCAACAACAATGAGAACAACAATAACAACAACAATAGCAACAACAATAACAACAATGACAACTACAATAGCACAGCCAACAATAGCAACAACAATGACAACAACAACAACTACAATAGCACAGCCAACAATAGCAACAACAATGAGAACAACAATAACAACAACAATAGCAACAACAATAACAACAATGACAACTACAATAGCACAGCCAACAATAGCAACAACAATGACAACAACAACTACAATAGCACAGCCAACAATAGCAACAACAATGAGAACAACAATAACAACAACAATAGCAACAACAATAACAACAATGACAACTACAATAGCACAGCCAACAATAGCAACAACAATGACAACAACAACAACTACAATAGCACAGCCAACAATAGCAACAACAATGAGAACAACAATAACAACAACAATAGCAACAACAATAACAACAATGACAACTACAATAGCACAGCCAACAATAGCAACAACAATGACAACAACAACTACAATAGCACAGCCAACAATAGCAACAACAATGAGAACAACAATAACAACAACAATAGCAACAACAATAACAACAATGACAACTACAATAGCACAGCCAACAATAGCAACAACAATGACAACAACAACTACAATAGCACAGCCAACAATAGCAACAACAATGAGAACAACAATAACAACAACAATAGCAACAACAATAACAACAATGACAACTACAATAGCACAGCCAACAATAGCAACAACAATGACAACAACAACAACTACAATAGCACAGCCAACAATAGCAACAACAATGAGAACAACAATAACAACAACAATAGCAACAACAATAACAACAATGACAACTACAATAGCACAGCCAACAATAGCAACAACAATGACAACAACAACTACAATAGCACAGCCAACAATAGCAACAACAATGAGAACAACAATAACAACAACAATAGCAACAACAATAACAACAATGACAACTACAATAGCACAGCCAACAATAGCAACAACAATGACAACAACAACAACTACAATAGCACAGCCAACAATAGCAACAACAATGAGAACAACAATAACAACAACAATAGCAACAACAATAACAACAATGACAACTACAATAGCACAGCCAACAATAGCAACAACAATGACAACAACAACTACAATAGCACAGCCAACAATAGCAACAACAATGAGAACAACAATAACAACAACAATAGCAACAACAATAACAACAATGACAACTACAATAGCACAGCCAACAATAGCAACAACAATGACAACAACAACAACTACAATAGCACAGCCAACAATAGCAACAACAATGAGAACAACAATAACAACAACAATAGCAACAACAATAACAACAATGACAACTACAATAGCACAGCCAACAATAGCAACAACAATGACAACAACAACTACAATAGCACAGCCAACAATAGCAACAACAATGAGAACAACAATAACAACAACAATAGCAACAACAATAACAACAATGACAACTACAATAGCACAGCCAACAATAGCAACAACAATGACAACAACAACTACAATAGCACAGCCAACAATAGCAACAACAATGAGAACAAGGGATGGCTCCCTATTGGTCAACCACGTTATGTATGCCGATGATTTGGTCATAGCCGCTCATTCAGAGATGGAGTTGGAGACGCTGCTGCTGAGACTGGAGCGTGCCACTAAGAGGTGGGGCCTTACCATCAGCTCCACCAAAACTAAGCACCTGCCTGGGAATTTTGTACCATCGGACACTCCACCCCCACAACTCCCAATCGGTGATGGGGCAGTTGTGGATAGAGTGGAGAGTTTGCCATACCTGGGCAGTGTGCTTATGACCGGCTCCAGTTTAACAGCAGAGGTCTCACTCCGAATCAGTCGAGCGGCAATATATTTTCATCGGTTGCGTAACGCTGTGTGGAAGCTACCTGGTCTGTCGCTCCGCACTAAGCTTCAGGTATTCTCGGCCACGGTCATTCCCTCCCTTCTCTACGCTTGCGAAACGTGGACCCCCCTAATGGAACATCTTCGCCGGTTGGAAACATTTAGGCTGGCCTGCCTACGATCCATCCTGGGTTTGACCAGGCCGGATTGTGCGAGGAGCTCACAAATCCTTGAAAGATCTGGGCAAGGTCCCATCGGTGAGCTCCTCCGGCAGGCAAGGCTGCTTTGGCTGGGTCATGTAGCCCGCATGCCCAGCCACCGCATGCCGAAACAGCTTTTGTTCGGCCGGATTGAGGGGGCTAAACGGGCGCAGCACGGGCTAGAGAGGAGATGGAGTGATGTGGTACAGGAGGACGTGGAGCTGAGTGGACTTGCCGATGACTGGTACCAGCGGTGTCAAGATCGGCCTCTGTGGAGGAGGCTTTTGAAGGATGCTACTGGGCAGTTGGAGGCAGTCGCCCTCCAACAACAACGGAGGGCGGAGGAGCGACGCTCAGAACAACGAGCGGAGCGCCGGGTGGCTAAAGCACAGCAGATTGGCACAGTAGGGGGCACAGGTGGTGCATCAGCCAGTCATCTCAGTAAGTCGACCCGTGGCACTTGGGTCTGCCCCGTGACCTCCTGCCAGTGGGCGTTCGACACTTCACGTGGCCTCAGGGTGCACATAGCCTGGCACAAGCGTCGTGGTGACGTCACCGCCACTTAGTGGCGAATGGCGGTTGTTGTTGTTGTGTAGGTGTGTGTAGGTGTGTGTGTGTAGGTGTGTGTGTAGGTGTGTGTGTGTAGGTGTGTGTGTGTAGGTGTAGGTGTGTGTAGGTGTGTAGGTGTATGTGTGTAGGTGTGTGTGTAGGTGTGTGTGTAGGTGTGTGTAGGGGGATCTTTGTCTTTTATCTTTGTAGGTGTGTGTGTAGGTGTGTGTGTGTAGGTGTGTGTATAGGTGTGTGTGTAGGTGTGTGTGTAGGTGTGTGTGTGTGTGTAGGTGTGTGTGTAGGTGTGTGTGTGTAGGTGTGTGTGTAGGTGTGTGTGTAGGTGTGTGTGTGTAGGTGTGTGTGTGTAGGTGTGTGTGTGTAAGTGTTTGTGTGTGTGTAGGTGTGTGTGTAGGTGTGTGTGTGTAGGTGTGTGTAGGTGTGTGTGTAGGTGTGTGTGTGTGTGTGCAGGTGTGTGTGTGCGCGCGTCTACCCCTGATCTCTTCTAACCCCTCCCCTCTGATCCCCCTCCTGACCCCTCCCCCTCGTCCCCCGCTGCCAGCTGTGACAAGCCGCCCATCATCACGTGGTGCGGTGTAAAGCTGCTGTGACATTCAAAGGTGGGTTAGTGACTCGCTCACGTATTCATTACAGGACGCCCCATTCACATTGATCTGCCGGCAACCACGGCAAAGACCTTGCGATTTGTGTCGTGTAGTGACGTGCGCGTGTGTGAGTGTGCACGTGCGTGTGAGTTCGTGTGCACGTGCGTGTGAGTGCGTGTGCACGTGTGTGTGCGTGAGTGTGTGGACGTGTGTGTGTGCGTGAGTGTGTGGACGCGTGTGTGTGTGGACGTGTGTGTGTGCGTGAGTGTGTGGACGCGTGTGTGTGTGAGTGTGTGGACGCGTGTGTGAGTGTATTAGCACGTGTGTGCACGTGCGTGTGTGTGTGGACGTGTGTGTGTGTGTGTGGACGCGTGTGTGAGTGTGTGGACGTGTGTGTGAGTGTATTAGCACGTGTGTGCACGTGCGTGTGTGTGTGGACGTGTGTGTGTGTGGACGCGTGTGTGAGTGTGTGGATGTGTGTGTGAGTGTATTAGCACGTGTGTGCACGTGCGTGTGAGTGTGTGGACGCGTGTGTGTGTGCACGTGCGTGTGTGTGTGGACGTGTGTGTGAGTGTGTGGACGCGTGTGTGTGTAGCGGTAGTGTAGCCGTTATCGCTGCGCTATGAACCTGGCGACCGGGTTCGATTCCCGCTCACGACAATCACCGGTGACGATGATTTGAACCGATCCCGGGCCTCCCCTAGGTCGACTCAGCCTCAAATGAGTGCCTGGTGCGGTGTGTAAATATTGCCACTTGGGAGACAAAGGCGGTCGGGCGTTTCTGCTGGCCACCCACCCCCTCGTGTACCGTTCCGGCCTTCATAGGTGCTCGCTTACAGCACTTGCCCCTACAGTCTGTTAACGCAATACGGAGGATCTTTGTCTTTTTTTCTGTGGGTGTGCGTGTGTGGGAGTGTGGGTGTGTAAGTGTGTGGGTGTGAGAGCTGTCTGTGGGTGTGTGAGCTGTGTGTGGGTGTGTGTGAGCTGTGTGTGTGTGCGCGCTGTGTGTGCACTGTGTGTGAGCTGTGGGTGTGTGTGTGTGAGCTGTGTGTGTGAGCTGTGTGTGCACTGTGTGTGAGCTGTGTGTGTGCTGTGTGTGGGTGTGTATGTATGTGAGCTGTGTGTGTGTGAGCTGTGTGTGAGCTGTGTGTGCACGGTGTGTGAGTTGTGTGTGTGCTGTGTGTGCGTGTGTATGAATGTGCGCTGTGTGTGCACTGTGTGAGCTGTGTGTGTAAGCTGTGTGTGAGCTGTGTGTGCACTGTGTGAGCTTTGTGTGGGTGTGTGTGTGAGCTGTGTGTGAGCTGTGTGTGTGAGCTGTGTGGGTGTGTATGTGAGCTGTGTGTGCACTGTGTGAGCTTTGTGTGGGTGTGTGTGTGAGCTGTGTGTGTGAGCTGTGTGGGTGTGTATGTGAGCTGTGTGTGTGAGCTGTGTGTGTGAGCTATGTGTGTGAGCTGTGTGTGTGAGCTGTATGTGTGTGTGTGAGCTGTGTGTGTGAGCTGTATGTGTGAGCTGTGTGTGAGCTGTGTATGTGAGCTGTGTGTGAGCTGTGTGTGTGAGCTGTGTGTGTGTGTCAGTGTGTGTGTGAGCTGTGTGTGTGTGAGCTGTGTGTGTGAGCTGCGTGTGTGTCAGTGTGTGTGTGTGAGCTGTGTGTGAGGGCTGTGTGTGAGCTGTGTAGGCACTGTGTGTGAGCTGTGTGTGTGTGAGCTGTGTGTGCACTGTATGTGAGCTGTGTGTGTGTGTGAGCTGTGTGTGCACTGTGTGTGAGCTGTGCTTGTGAGCTGTGTGTGCACTGTGTGTGAGCTGTGTGTGAGCTGTGCGTGTGAGCTGTGTGTGAGCTGTGTGTGTGCACTGTGTGTGTGTGAGCTGTGTGTGAGCTGTGTGTGAGCTGTGTGTGTGTGCACTGTGTGTGTGAGCTGTGTGTGTGGGCTGTGTGTGAGCTGTGTGTGTGAGCTGTGTGTGAGCTGTGTGTGTGAGCTGTGTGTGTGAGTTGTGTGTGTGTGAGCTGTGTGTGTGTGCACTGTGTGAGCTGTGTGTGTCCACTATGTTTGAGCTGTGTGTTGGTGTGTGTGTGAGCTGTGTCTGTGTGTGCACTGTGTGTGAGCTGTGTGTGAGCTGTGTGTGCACTGTGTGTGAGCTGTGTGTGTGCACTGTGTGTGTGTGAGCTGTGTTAGAGCTGTGTGTGTGTGCACTGTGTGTGTGAGCTGTGTGTGTGTGGGCTGTGTGTGAGCTGTGTGTGTGAGCTGTGTGTGAGCTGTGTGTGTGAGCTGTGTGTGTGAGTTGTGTGTGTGTGAGCTGTGTGTGTGTGTGCACTGTGTGTGAGCTGTGTGTGTCCACTATGTTTGAGCTGTGTGTTGGTGTGTGTGTGAGCTGTGTGTGTGTGTGCACTGTGTGTGAGCTGTGTGTGCACTGTGTGTGAGCTGTGTGTGTGAGCTGTGTGTGCGAGTTGTGTGTGTGAGAGAGGGAGGGAGGTGAGAGGGAAAGTGACAGGAGAGAGAGGGAGTGGAGGAGGAGAGAGTGTGTGTATGTGTGTGTGTGAGTTGTGTGCGTGTGGGTTGTGTGTGTATGTGTGTATGATGTGTGTATGATGTGTGTATGATGATGTGTGTGTGTATGTGTGTATGATGTGTGTATGATGTGTGTATGATGATGTGTGTGTGAGCTGTATGTATGTGTGTATGTGTGTATGATGTGTGTATGATGTGTGTATGATGATGTGTGTGTGAGCTGTATGTATGTGTGTATGTGTGTATGATGTGTGTATGATGTGTGTATGATGATGTGTGTGTATGTGTGTATGATGTGTGTATGATGATGATGTGTGTGAGCTGTATGTATGTGCGTGGGTTGGCCTTCACGTGCACATAGCCTGGCACAAGCGCCGTGGTGGCGTCAACGCCACTTAGTTGCGAGTGGCGATTGCTGGGTGGATTGTGTGAGGAGTTCACAAATCCTTGTAAGATCCTGGACACATTCCCATCGGTGAGCTCCTCCGGCAGGCAAGGCTGCGATGGCTGGTTCATGTAGCCCACATGCCCAGTCACCGCATGCCGAAACAGCTTCTGTTTGGCCGCATCGAGGGGGCTAAACGGGGGCGGCACGGGCTAGAGAAGAGATGGAGTGACGTGGTACAGGAGGACGTGGAGCTGAGTGGACTTGCCGATGACTGGTACCAGCGGTGTAAAGATCGGCCTCTGTGGAGGAGGCACGTGATGGACGCTGCTGGGCAGTTGGAGGCAGTCGCCCTCCAGCAACAACGGAGGGCGGAGGAGCGACGCTCACAACAACGAGCGGAGCGCCGGGTGGCTAAAGCAACAGCAAGTTGGCACAGTAGGGGGCAAAGCTTGTGTATCTACCAGTAGTCATCGCAGTCAGCCAACCCGTGGCACCTGCAGGGTCTGTCCCGAGACCTCCTGTCAGCAGCGAGCCTTCGACACTTCACGTGGCAGCCTCAAAGTGTACCTAGCCTGGCACAGGCGCAGTGGCGACGTCACCGCCACTGAGTGCGTGTGAGTGGGGAGCGGTGGTGCAGCGGTCAGCGCGCTGCACTATGAACCCGGCGACCCGAGTTCGATTCCCGTTCACGGTCAACACCAGTGACGATTATGTGAATCGGTGCTGAGCCTTCCCCAGGTCGACTCGGCCTCAAATGAGCACCTGGTGCGGTGTGCAGTAAACATCGCCACTGGGGAGACAAAGGCGGCCGGGCGGGCGTGGTGCTGGCCACCCACCCCCTCGTGTGCCACAGTGCCGGCCTTCTTAGGTGCTGCTAACAGCACTTGCCCCAGCAGTCTGTTAAGGCTACACGGGGGATCTGTGTCTTTGTGGAGTGGTGGCGGAGTGGTTAGCGCACTGCACGACGAACCCGGCCACCCGAGTTCGATTCCCGCTCACAATCAATAAGAGTGGCGAATATTTGAAGCGGTCCTGGGCATCCCCTCGGTCGACCGAGCTTCAAATTCGTACCTGGTGTGGTGTGTAAACATCAGCACTGGGAAGACAAAGGCGGCCGGGCGTGGCGCTGGTCACGCACCACCTCGTGCACCGTGCTGGCCTTGGTAGGTTCTTGATAACGACGCTTGCCCCAACAGCCTGTTAAAGGCTACGCGGGGGATCTTTGTCTTTGTATCTGAGGTGAGAGTGTGGGCTGTTCATGTGAAGACGCAGATGCCCCGTGTAGCCTTCGCCGACTGTTGGGGCAAGTGCCGTTAGCGAGGAGCAGCACCTGTGAAATCTGGCACTGTGGCACACGAGGGGGTGGGTGGCCAGCACCACGCCCGCCCGGCCGCCTTTGTCTCCCCATGTTTTCACATCGCACCAGGTACACTCATTTCAGGCTGAGTCGACCTAGCAGGAGGCCCAAGACCGGTTCAATCATCCTCCACTCATGTCGATGGTCGTGAGCGTAGCGCGGTGCGCTAACCACAGCACCACCGCTCCCGAGTATATGATGCAGATATTCCATCTTTGTTGTGTGCGCGAGATGGGTACGGAGTGAGAGAGACTGGGCGAGGGAGAGAACGCGGATTGAGTTTGAGCGAGCGAGCGAGAGTGGGGAGGGGGTAGGGAGAAAGTTGGAAGGAGAGAGCGAGGGATGGAGTGAGTGAGTGAGAGTGGGGAGAGAGGGGGGTAGGGAGAAAGTTGGAAGGAGAGAGCGAGGGATGGAGTGAGTGAGCGAGAGTGGGGAGGGGGTAGGGAGAGGGGAGAAAGTTGGAAGGAGAGAGCGAGGGATGGAGTGAGTGAGTGAGAGTGGGGAGAGAGGGGGGTAGGGAGAAAGTTGGAAGGAGAGAGCGAGGGATGGAGTGAGTGAGAGTGGGGAGAGAGGGGGGTAGGGAGAAAGTTGGAAGGAGAGAGCGAGGGATGGAGTGAGTGAGAGTGGGGAGAGAGGGGGGTAGGGAGAGGGGAGAAAGTTGGAAGGAGAGAGCGAGGGATGGAGTGAGTGAGTGAGAGTGGGGAGAGAGGGGGGTAGGGAGAAAGTTGGAAGGAGAGAGCGAGGGATGGAGTGAGTGAGTGAGAGTGGGGAGAGAGGGGGGTAGGGAGAAAGTTGGAAGGAGAGAGCGAGGGATGGAGTGAGTGAGTGAGAGTGGGGAGGGGGTAGGGAGAAGTGAGAGAGAGGGGGAGCTCAAGGGAGAGAAACATTCTGAGGGTAAGAGTTAGAGATATTGTGTGCGAGTGCGGAAGGGAGGGAGAGTGGGGGAGGAGAGGGAGTGAACCAGAGAGAGAGAGGGGGGGGAGATGGGGAGAGGGAGCGAGTGAGAGGAGTGGTGGGGAGAGAGGGAGCGAGTGAGAGGAGTGGTGGGGAGAGATGGGGAGAGGGAGCGAGTGAGAGGAGTGGTGTGGAGAGAGGGAGCGAGGGAGCGAGTGAGAGGAGTGGTGTGGAGCGAGGGAGCGTGTGAGAGGAGTGGTGGGGAGCGAGGGAGCGAGGGAGTGGGGAGAGAGGGAGCGAGGGAGTGGGGGAATAGAGAGAAAGGCTGGGAGAGGGAGAGAGTGGAGGGCCGGCAAGGCGAGAGAGAGATGAGGTAGTGTGAGCGAGCTCGCCAGAGGGAGCGAGAGAGAGTGAGAGAGGAGTGGGTTCAGTGCTCGTAAAGGAAATCCCAGTCTAGACTTTCTGACACTGATGGGGGGAGGGCCTGCCGGGGTGAGGAGCGGCCACGCGGGCGCGTACACGTGTACGTGTGTGTACACGTGTGTGTGTGCGTGTGTGTGCGTGTGTGCGTGTATGTGTGTGTGCGTGTGTGTGTGCGTGTGTGCGTGTATGTGTGTGTGTGCGTGTGCGTGTATGTGTGTGTGTGTGCGTGTGTGTGTGCGTGTATGTGTGTGTGTGCGCGTGTGTGTGCGTGCGTGTGTGTGTGTGCGTGTGTGTGTGTTTGTGCGTGTGTGCACGCGTGAATGCGTGTGTGTGCGTGCGTGTGTGCGTGTGTGTGCACGCGTGTGTGTGGGTGCACGCGTGTGTGCACGCGTGTGTACGTGGGTGTGCGTGCGTGTGTGTGCACGCGTGTGTGTGCGTGCGTGTGCGTGCGTGCGTGTGTGTGCGTGTGTATGTGTGCGTGTGTGCGTGTGTGTGCGCGCGTGTGTGTGCGTGCGTGTTTGTGCGTGTGTGCGTGTGTATGTGTGCGTGTGTGCACGCGTGTGTGTGTGCGTGTGCGGGTGTGTGTGCGTGTGTGCGGGTGTGCGTGTGTGTGCGTGTGTGTGTGTGCACGCGTGTGTGTGCGTGTGTGCGTGTGTGTGCACGCGTGTGTGTGTGTGGGGAGCGATAGTGTAGCGGTGACTGACTGAGATGCCTTGCTGAGATGCCTGACTCAGATGACTGACTGAGATGACTGACTTAGATGACTGATTGAGATGACTGACTGAGATGACTGACTTAGATGACTGACTCAGATGACTGACTGAGATGACTGACTTAGATGACTGACTCAGATGACTGACTGAGATGCCTGATTGAGATGACTGATTGAGATGACTGACTGAGATGCCTGACTCAGATGACTGACTGAGATGACTGACTGAGATGCCTGATTGAGATGATTGACTGAGATGATTGACTGAGATGACTGACTGAGATGACTGATTGAGATGCCTGACTGAGATGCCTGACTGAGATGACTGATTGAGATGACTGATTGAGATGCCTGATTGAGATGCCTGACTGAGATGACTGACTCAGATGCCTGATTTAGATGACTGACTGAGATGACTGACTGAGATGCCTGACTGAGATGACTGACTGAGATGCCTTGCTGAGATGCCTGACTCAGATGACTGACTGAGGTGACTGACTGAGATGACTGACTGAGATGACTGACTGAGATGCCTTGCTGAGATGCCTGACTCAGATGACTGACTGAAATGACTGACTGAGATGACTGACTGAGACGACTGACTGAGATGCCTGACTGAGATGACTCACTGAGATGACTGACTCGGATGACTGACTGAGATGACTGACTGAAATGACTAGCTGAGATGACTGATTGAGATGACTGACTGGGATGACTTATTGAGATGACTGACTGAGATGACTGACTGAGATGCCTGATTGAGATGACTGACTGAAATTACTGACTGAGATGCCTGACTGAGATGCCTGACTGAGATGACTGATTAAGGTGACTGACTGAGATGACTGACTGAGATGACTTACTGAGATGACTGACTGAGATGACTGACTGAGATGACTGACTCGGATGACTGACTGAGATGACTGACTGAAATGACTAGCTGAGATGACTGATTGAGATGACTGACTGAGATGACTAACTGAGATGACTGAGATGGCTGACTGAGATGACTGATTGAGATGCCTGACTGAGATGACTGACTTAGATGACTGATTGAGATGACTGATTGAGATGACTGATTGAGATGACTGACTTAGATGACTGACTGAGACGACTGACTGAGATGACTGACTGAGATAACTGACTGAGATGCCTGACTGAGATGACTGACTGAGACGACTGACTGAGATGCCTGACTCAGATGACTGACTGAGATGACTGACTGAGATGACTGACTGAGATGACTGACTGAGATGCCTGGCTGAGATAACTGACTGAGATGCCTGACTTAGATGACTGACTGAGATGACTGACTGAGATGACTGACTGAGATGCCTGGCTGAGATGACTGACTGAGATGCCTGACTTAGATGACTGACTGAGATGCCTGACTGAGGTGACTGACTGAGATGACTGACTTAGATGACTGATTGATATGCCTGTCTGAGATGACTGACTGAGATGACTGACTGAGATGATTGATCGAGATGCCTGACTTAGATGACTGATTGAGATGACTGACTAAAATGACTGACTGAGATGTCTGACTGAGATGAATGACTGAGATGACTGATTGAGATGCCTGATTGAGATGAGTGACTTAGATGACTGATTGAGATGACTGACTGAGATGACTGATCGAGATGCCTGACTTAGATGACTGATTGAGATGACTGACTGAGATGACTGACTGAGATGTCTGACTGAGATGAATGACTGAGATGACTGATTGAGATGCCTGATTGAGATGACTGACTGAGATGACTGACTGAGATGACTGATTGAAATGACTGACTGAGATGCCTGATTGAGATGACTGACTGAGATGACTGACTGAAATGACTGACTGAGATGACTGGCTGATGCATCACCTGTAGTTTGACTGACTGAGATGACTGTCAGATGTATCACCTGTGCTCCCCACTGTGCCAACTTGCTGTGCTTTAGCCACCCGGCGCTCCGCTCGTTGTTGTGAGCGTCGCTCCTCTGCCCTCTGTTGTTGTTGGAGGGCGACTGCCTCCAACTGCCCAGTAGCGTCCTTCACGAGCCTCCTCCACAGAGGCCGATCTTGACACCGCTGGTACCGGTCATCGGCAAGGCCACTCAGCTCCACGTCCTCCTGTACCACATCACTCCATCTCTTCTGTAGCTCGTACGACCCACCCACCCACTCATCCACCCACCCACTCACCCACCCACCCACTCACTCACCCACTCACCCACCCACTCACCCACTCCTTCTCTTCTCCAGCCCATGCCGTGCCCGTTTCGTCCCATCTATGCGGCTAAACAGAAGCTGCTTGGGGCACGCGTTGGCTGGGCACGCGGTGGCCGGGCACGCGGTGGCCGGGCACGCGGTGGCCGGGCACGCGGTGGCTTGGCACGCGGTGGCTGGGCACGCGGTGGCCGGGCACGCGGTGGCCGGGCACGCGGTGGCTGGGCACGCGGTGGCCTGGCACGCGGTCGCTGGGCACGCGGTGGCCGGGCACGCGGTGGCTGGGCACGCGGTGGCCGGGCACGCGGTGGCCGGGCACGCGGTGGCTGGGCACGCGGTGGCTGGGCACGCGGGCTACGTGTCCCAGCCAACGCGCCTCCTCGCCTGCCGGGAGCTCACCGATGGGACTCAGTCCGGATTGTCCCAGGATCTGAGAGATGACATCCATGTGATGTGTCCACCAATGCTGATTACTTTTCGCACCTCCCATTAGCACGCTTGGCTACGTACGGTGCGAACGAAGTTCAACGTACGTAAAAACACACGCGCATGTGGTACACTGATGTGAATTCTTAGAGTGCATTATTGTACGTGGGGGAAAAGGTAACCAGTATTTACCGTTTTGTAATTACAGCGTGGCTGCGGTGAAAATGTTAAGAGCTCTCGCCCACAGCAAGGCCGCATTGTGTTGTGTGCGTGCGAGTCGTGAATCGCCGAGCTGTGGGGAGCGGTGGTGCAGTGGTTTGCACTCCCGGCGAGTTCCATTCCCGCTCCCGGCCAGCGCCAGTCACGACTATCTGAACCGGTGCTGGGCCTCCCCTAGGTCGGCTCAGCCTGAAATGAGTAGCTGGCGCGGTGTGCAGTAAACATCGCGAGGACTGGGGAGACAAAGGCGGCCGGTCGTAGTGGTGGTGGTCACCCACCCCCCTCGTGTGCCACAGTGCCGGCCTTCACAGGTGCTGTTCCTCGCTAACAGCACTTGCCCCAACAGTCTGTTACAGGCTACACAGGGGATCTTTGTCTATGTGTGTATATGTGTCTATGTGTGTATATGTGTTTGTATGTGTGTATATATGTCTGTGCGTGTGTCTATGTGTGTGTGTCTATGTGTGTATATGTGTCTATGTGTGTATATGTGTTTGTATGTGCATGTGTGTATATATGTCTGTGTGTGTGTCTGTGTGTGTGTGTCTATGTGTATGTATATATATTGACCTGGTCAAGGCCTATGATACCATCAGTAGGCCTGGGCTCTAGGTTGTTCTTCGTGCTTTTGGAGTCCCTGATCCTCTGCTCACGATCATTAAGGAGCTTCATGATGGTGAGCGGGCCCGGGTAAAACTACATGGCCGGGAGTCAGAGCCATTCCCTGTACACCTTGGGGTGCGACAGGGATGTCCTCTGGCTCCCACATTATTTAACATTTATTTTGACCACGTAGTTCGTGAAGCCTTCAATAGCTGTATCGGGGGGATCTCCATTTGGTACAGATATAATGGGAGGTTGATCGATGCCCGGGTGCGGTCAAGGGATGACTCCCTATTGCTCAACCACGTTATGTATGCTGATGATTTGGTAATAGCTGCTCCTTCAGAGGAGGAGTTGGAGACGCTGCTGATGAGACTGGAGCGTGTCACCAAGAGATGGGGCCTTACCATCAGCCCCACCAAAACTAAGCACCTGCCTGGGTATTTTGTACCATAGGACACTCCACCCCCACAACTCCCAATCGGTGATGGGGCAGTTGTGAAAAGAGTGGAGAGTTTCCCATACCTGGGCAGTGTGCTTATGACTGGCTCCAGTTTAACAGCAGAGGTCTCACTCCGAATCAGTCGAGCGGCAATATATTTTCATCGGTTGCGTAACGCTGCGTGGAAGCTACCTGGTCTGTCGCTCCGCACTAAGCTTCAGGTCTTCTCGGACACGGTCATTCCCTCCCTTCTCTACGCTTGCGAAACGTGGACCCCCCTAATGGAACATCTTCGCCGGTTAGAAACATTTAGGCTGGCCTGCCTACGATCCATCCTGGGTTTAACCAGACTGGATTGTGTGAGGAGCTCACAAATCCTTGAAAGATCTGGGCAGGGTCCCATCGGTGAGCTCCTCTGGCAGGCAAGGCTGCGATGGCTGGGTCATGTAACCCGCATGCCCAGCCACCGCATGCCGAAACAGCTTTTGTTTGGCCGGATTGAGGGGGCTAAGCGGGCGCGGCACGGGCTAGAGAAGAGATGGAGTGATGTGGTACAGGAGGACGTGGAGCTGAGTGGACTTGCCGATGACTGGTACCAGCGGTGTCAAGATCGGCCTCTGTGGAGGAGGCTCGTGAAGGATGCTACTGGGCAGTTGGAGGCAGTCGCCCTCCAACAACAACGGAGGACGGAGGAGCGACGCTCAGAACAACGAGCGGAGCGCCGGGTGGCTAAAGCACAGCAGGTTGGCACAGTAGGGGGCACAGGTGGTGCATCAGCCAGTCATCTCAGTCAGTCGACCCGTGGCACCTGGGTCTGCCTCGTGACCTCCTGCCAGCGGGCGTTCGACACTTCACGTGGCCTCAGGGTGCACATAGCCTGGCACAAGCGTCGTGGTGACGTCACCGCCACTTAGTGGCGAATGGCGGTTGTTGTTGTTGTGTGTGTTTATGAGTGTGTGAGTGTGTGAGTGAGTGTGCGTGAGTGTGTGTGTGAGTGAGAGTGTGTGAGTGTGTGTGTGAGTGTGTGAGTGTGTGTGTGAGTGTGTGAGCGAGTGTGTGAGTGTGTGTGTGAGTGTGTGAGTGTGTGTGTGAGTGTGTGAGTGAGTGTGAGTGAGTGTGTGTGAGTGAGTGTGAGTGCGTGTGAGTGAGTGATTAATTGCACGATCATTACATACAGCCTCGTCAGGGGCTTCATTTTAGCCGGACGGGGCTGAGCTCCGGACGGGGCTGAGCTCCGGAAAATAAATCCCACCCCCTTCCCCCCAATGCGAGTGGGAATTTTGGGTTTGGAGTACACAAACAAAGATAAAAATCCCCCGTGTTGCCTGAACAAGACTGTTGGGGCAAGTGCTGTGAGCGAGTAGCAGCACCTACGAAGGCCTGCATCCATCTCTTCTCTTGCCCGTGCCGCGCCCGTTTAGCCCCCTCAATCCGGCCGAACAAAAGCTGTTTCGGCATGCGGTGGCTGGGCATGCGGGCTACATGACCCAGCCAACGCAGCCTCGCCTGCCGGAGGAGCTCACCGATGGGACCTTGCCCAGATCTTTCAAGGATTTGTGAGCTCCTCACATAATCTAGCCTGGTTAAACCCAGGATGGTTCGTAGGCAGGCTAGCCTAAATGTTTCTAACCGGCGAAGATGTTCCATTAGGGGGGTCCACGTTTCGCAAGCGTAGAGAAGGGAGGGAATGACCGTGGCCGAGAAGACCTGAAGCTTAGGCGGAGCGACAGACCAGGTAGCTTCCACACAGTGTTACGCAACCGATGAAAAGATATTGCCGCTCGACTGATTCGGAGTGAGACCTCTGCTGTTAAACTGGAGCCGGTCATAAGCACACTGCCCAGGTATGGGAAACTCTCCACTCTCTCCACAACTGCCCCATCACCAATTGGAAGTTGTGGGGGTGGAGTGTCCGATGGTACAAAATACCCAGGCAGGTGCTTAGTTTAGGTGGGGCAGATGATAAGGCCCCATCTCTTAGTGGCACGCTCCAGTCTCAGCAGCAGCGTCTCCAACTCCTCCTCTGAGTGAGCAGCAATAACCAGATCATCGGCATACATAACGTGGTTGAGCAATAGGGAGCCATCCCTTGACCGCACCCGGGCATCGATCAGCCTCCCATTATATCTGTACCAAATGGAGATTCCCCCGGTACAGCTATTGAAGGCTTCACGAACTGCGTGGTCCAAATAGATGTCAAATAATGTGGGAGCCAGAGGACATCCCTGTCGCACCCCAAGTTGTACAGGGAATGGCTCTGACTCCCGGCCACGTAGTTTTACCCGGGCCTGCTCACCATCATGAAGGTCCTTAATGATCGTGAGCAAGGGGTCCGGGACTCCAAAAGCACGAAGAACAACCCAGAGCCCAGGCCTACTGATGGTATCATAGGCCTTGACCAGGTCAATAAAGCAGAGATGTACGTCTTGTTGGAATTTCACACACTTCTGCTGTAGCAGACGGACAGAAAATATGGCATCTGTGCAGGACCGCCCTTTCCTGAAACCGCATTGGGGCTCTGCAAGCCTCTCCTCAGTGTGCCTGCCAAGGCGATGTTGAATAATCCTTGCCAGGACCTTTCTCGGCACACTGAGGAGTGAGATGCCCCTGTAGTTGTTACAGTCTGTGCGGTCCCCCTTCTTAAAGAGGGGGAACACCAGGGCATCCTTCCAATCCTGCAGAACCCGTCCAGTGGTCCAGACTGTTGTTATGATCTTCTTTGGTTCTTTCGGTAAAGTCACGTAGAATGAGAATAAAATAATAAATTAATAAAATAAAATAACACAATAAAATTCTCACGACGTTTCGGCCACAACACAAGCGGCCTTCATCAGGTGAAGGGACTAGACTGTCTGGAGGACAGCGCTGGAGCGAACACAGCCAAGCTCAGACCGCGACCTTTAAGCTGTGTGAGAAGAAACAGAGCGCCTTGACAAAGGAATTAGCATAAAAAAATTAGCATTTAATTGGCGGACTTAGCATGATGAACGGTGCAGAGGGGGTGAACATGTGCAGACCGGCGAGGGGGGAGGAGGAGTTTACATATTGATGGTGTGAAAAGGGAATTGAAGCTGCTGCGAAAGTTTGGGATACCACTACTTGAAAAATACACTGTACCATTGAAAATTAGTTTAATGTTATTAGCTTGTGACTGGTCACAGAAATGGCTGTGTGAAAGTCAAAGCCTACACATCCACAGAGGCACCTAGTACCAATCAAACAAGAGAATTTAGCATTGAAATAATTGAGTGATTAGTTTGTGACTGGCCATAGAAATAGCTACAGTGAGGGAAAAAAGTATTTGATCCCCTGCTGATTTTGTACGTTTGCCCACTGACAAAGAAATAATCAGTCTATAATTTTAATGGTAGGTTTATTTGAACAGTGAGAGACAGAATAACAACAAAAAATCCAGAAAAACGCATGTCAAAAATTTTATAAATTGATTGGCATTTTAATGAGGGAAATAAGTATTTTACCCCTCTGCAAAACATGACTTAGTACTTGGTGGCAAAACTCTTTTTGGCAATCACAGAGGTCAGACGTTTCTTGTAGTTGGCCACCAGTTTGCACGCATCCCAGGAGGGATTTTGTCCCACTCCTCTTTGCAGATCTTCTCCAAGTCATTCAGGTTTCGAGGCTAACGTTCGGCAACTCGAACCTTCAGCTCCCTCCACAGATTTTCTATGGGATTAAGGTCTGGAGACTGGCTAGGCTACTCCAGGACCTTAATGTGCTTCTTCTTGAGCCACTCCTTTGTTGCCTTGGCCGTGTGTTTGGGGTCATTGTCATGCTGGAATACCCATCCACGACCCATTTTCAATGCCCTGGCTGAGGGAAGGAGGTTCTCACCCAAGATTTGACGGTACATGGCCCCGTCCATCGTCCCTTTGATGCGGTGAAGTTGTCCTGTCCATTTAGCAGAAAAACACCCCCAAAGCATAATGTTTCCACCTCCATGTTTGACGGTGGGGATGGTGTTCTTGGGGTCATAGGCAGCATTCCTCCTCCTCCAAACACGGCGAGTTGAGTTGATGCCAAAGAGCTCCATTTTGGTCTCATCTGACCACAAAACTTTCACCCAGTTGTCCTCTGAATCATTCAGATGTTCATTGGCAAACTTCACACGGGCATGTATATGTGCTTTCTTGAGCAGGGGGACCTTGCGGGCGCTGCAGGTTTTCAGTCCTTCACGGCGTAGTGTGTTACCAATTGTTTTCTTGGTGACTATGGTCCCAGCTGCCTTGAGATCATTGATAAGATCCTCCCGTGTAGATGTGGGCTGATTCCTCACCGTTCTCATCATCATTGCAACTACACGAGGTGAGATCTTGCATAGAGCCCCAGGCCGAGGGAGATTAACAGTTCTTTTGTGTTTCTTCCATTGGCAAATAATCGCACCAACTGTTGTCACCTTCTCACCAAGCTGCTTGGCAATGGTCTTGCAGCCCATTCCAGCCTTGTGTAGGTCTACAATCTTGTCCCTGACATCCTTGGAGAGCTCTTTGGTCTTGGCCATGGTGGAGAGTTTGGAATCTGATTGATTGATTGCTTCTGTGGACAGGTGTCTCTTATACAGGTAACAAGCTGAGATTAGGAGCACTCCCTTTAAGAGTGTGCTCCTAAACTCAGCTCGTTACCTGTATAAAAAACACCTGGGAGCCAGAAATCTTTCTGATTAAGAGGGGTCAAATACTTATTTCGCTCATTAAAATGCCAATCAATTTATAACATTTTTGACATGCGTTTTTTCTGGATTTTTTTGTTGTTATTCTGTCTCTCACTGTTCAAATAAACTTACCATTAAAATTATAGACTGATCATTTCTTTGTCAGTGGGCAAACGTACAAAATCAGCAGGGGATCAAATACTTTTTTTCCCCTCACTGTATGTTAAAGTCAAAGCCTACACATCCACAGAGGCACCTAGTACAAATCAAACAGGAGAATTTAGCATTGAAATAGCTGAGTGATTAGCTTGTGACTGGTCACAGAAATGGCTATGTTAAAGTCAAAGCCTACACATCCACAGAGGCACCTAGTACAAATCAAACAGGAGAATTTATCATTGAAATAACTTAGGGATTAGCTTGTGACTGGTCATAGAAATAGCTATGTTAAAGTCAAAGCCTACACATCCACAGAGGCACCTAGTACAAATCAAACAGGAGAATTTAGCATTGAAATAACTGAGTGATTAGCTTGTGACTGGTCATAGAAATAGCTATGTTAAAGTCAAAGCCTACACATCCACAGAGGCACCTAGTACATGGACGCCAAAGGGGCTGCAACAACTCGACTATCATACAGTAAACCGATGTGAAAAAACCTAAGTGTAAATTACATCAATATAATAAATGTACTCAATATATTCTTCGATAAGCTGAGCTATTAACAGTAACTGGGTATACACTACACTATATAATGAATACTATATAGTAAACCAATAAAAAAATAAAATATAAACTACCTCAATGTTATCAATAAACTCTATATATTCTCCAATCAGCTAAGCTACCAACAATAAGTCGTTATATATCACAATGCTATATGGCGAAAAAATGGGTGGATTCTTATATAGGGCAGTCTGTGCACAAACGCTACCCTCCCTCAGCATTTCGCTTGGGAGATCATCTCTGCCCGGTGCCTTTCATGGTCTCAGACTCCGGATCGCCTTCAGTACTTCCTCAACAAATGGCACCTCAGCCAGCCACTCACAGGGGGTGATTTCTTCCAATATTTGAGGCACTGCAGCCTCAGCAGGGTCATCCCCACTTTGTTCCACGTTGCTTTCCTGGCTGAGGGATTTCCCCTCCCCCAGGACCTCACAGAAATGCTCAGCAAATCTGCAAACCTGTTCCTGGGGGTCAGAGATTCGAACACCATTTTTCCCCTAATGGTGGTAATAGGTGTGGCGCTGCAGGTTACTTTTTTAATGGAGTTAAATAGAGATTTGTGATCATGGGCCACTGAGGCAGACTCCATCTCCTCAGCAACCCGCGACCACCACCCATCTTTGCAGCGCCTCACGGCTCTCCGAACCTCCGAGCGAAGGCTGCGGTAAGCCTCCTCATTCTCTGACGTGGGATTCTGTAGGCGATGACAGTGGGCCTGTCGCTTTTTCTCAACCATCCTGAACACCTCCTCTGTCAGCCAGGGTCTCTGGGGAGGTCTGGACCGCGTACCCAAAGCAGCCATTGCAGCTGCATGAGTCACAGTCCTAAACATCGCCCATTTACCCTCGACATCAGGAGGAGTGGGGGACGATGCCAACCCCAGCCGCAAGCGATGATGAAATTCTCGCTTGCAACTTTCATCGGCTGAGACCAGGCTACTTTAGGTTGGAATGGGGTCCTGGGTGTACACCCACCACCGGAGTGGAAGAATGGCAGGTGCATCTTACAGATGACTGGTCGATGGTCAGAGGGCAGATCAGCTCCACGGTAGGTCCTGGTGTCAAGGACATGGGCTCGCATCCGCTGGTCCATCACTATGTAGTCCAGCAGATGTTCTTGCTTGGACCCAGCATGCATCCATGATGTTGTGTGGATGCGCCGATGCTGGAACAGCATGTTGGTAATTACAAGCCCATGGGCTACATAAAAATCTAGCAGCCTCCTACCGTTGTTATTGAGCTGATCTGGCCCATGCCCTCGAATCACTCCAGACCAGGTGCCAGCATCATGACCAACTCAGGCATTGAAGTCACCCAACAAGATGACTCTATTCCTGCATCCCTCCACGGATGTTCGTCTTCGGTGGGGGCATAAGTAACCACGACCACCATTCCTCGCCTCCGGTTGATGGGAAGGCGAGCCCAAAGTAGCCTGGGGCTTACAGCTTCCCACACCTCACCGCCACCCTCCCACGCCCCCTTCATTATTTTGTTCAAAGAAGAGCCACACTCTCACACACACTCTCACACGCACTCTCATACACTCTCACACTCTCACACACACACGCATACACACTCACACACACACACTCATACACTCACACACATACTCACACACACACACTCACACACACACTGACACACTCACACACACTCACACACACACTCATACAAACACTCACACACTCACACACACTCACACACACTCACACACACTCACACACATACTCACACACTCACACACACACACCGACACACTCAAACACCCTCACACACACTCACACACTCACACACACACTCACACACTCTCACTCCCTGCCCGAGCTCATCTCACGTGGAACGAGGGGGGGAGAGGGGGGGTCGCGATCTCGTGACGCCAAATAAATAAATAATGTCTCCCAAATAATTAAATAAATGGCAATATCGATCGCGTCTTGAAGAGGGAGGAGTGGGAGGGAGGAGAGGCAGGGGATCGGGGGGTGATGTCAAAGAGCGTGATAGAGTGTGCGTGTGTGTGCGTGCGTGTGCGTGTATTCGTGTGTGTGTGTGCGTGTGTGCGTGTGTGTGCGTACGTGTGCGTGTATTCGTGTGTGTGTGCGTATGATCGTGTGTGTGTGCGTATGTGTGCGTACGTGTGCGTGTATTCGTGCGTGTGTGTGCGTATGACCGTGTGTGTGTGCGTGTGTGTGTGTGCGTATGTGTGCGTACGTGTGCGTGTATTCGCGTATGTTTGTGCGTATGACCGTGTGTGTGTGCGTGTGTGTGTGTGCGTATGTGTGCGTACGTGTGCGTGTATTCGCGTATGTTTGTGCGTATGACCGTGTGTGCGCGTGTGTGTGCGTGTGTGTGTTTGCGTATGTGTGCGTGCGTGTGCGTGTATTCGTGTGTGTGTATGCGTATGACCGTATGTGTGTGTGTATTCGTGTGTGTGTGTGCGTATGACCGTGTGTGTGCACGTGTGTGTATGACCGTGTGTGTGCGTGTGTTTATGTGAACGTGTATGTGTGTGTGTATGACCGTGTGTGTGTGTGCGTGTGTGCCTGTGTGTATGACAGTGTGTGTGTGTATGATCGTGTGTGTGTGTGCATGTGTGTATGACCGTGTGTGTGTGTGCATGTGTGTATGACCTGTGTGTGTGTATGACTGTGTGTGTGTGTCCATGTGTGTATGACCTGTGTTTGTGTATGACTGTGTGTGTGTGCATGTGTGTATGACCGTGTGTGTGTGTATGACCGTGTGTGTGTGTACGTGTGTACATATGTATATGACCGTGTGTGTGTCTGCATGTGTGTATGACCGTGTGTGTGTGTGTATGATCGTGTGTGTATGACCGTGTGTGTGTGTGCGTGTGTGCATGTGTATATTACCGTGTGTGTGTGCATGTGTGTATGACCGTGTGTGTGTATGACCGTGTGTGTGTGTGCGTGTGTGCATATGTGTGTGCATGTGTGTATGACCGTGTGTGCGTGTGTGTATGACCGTGTGTGTGTGTGCGTGCGTGTGTGCATGTGTGTATGTGTGTATGACCGTGTGTGTGTGCGTGTATTCGTGTGTGGCGGTAGTGGAGTGGTCAGTGTACTGCGCTACGAACCCGGCTACCCGAGATCGATTCCTGCTCACGGCCAACACCAGTGACAATTATTGGAACCGGTCCTAGGCCTCCCCTAGGTCGACTTAGCCTCAAATGAGTACCTGATGCGGTGTGTAGTAAACATCGCACCAGGGGAGACAAAGGCGGCCGGGCGTGGTGCTGGCCACCCACCCCCTCGTGTGCTGTGCCGGCCTTCAAAGGTGCGACTCGCTGACAGCACTTGCCCCTACTTGCTGTTACAGGCTACACGGGGGATCTTTGTCAATGCCCACTGCGACAGTGTTCATGTTCTCGTCACAGGCACGAGACAACGGTGTCAATTCCACGTTACCAAGGCGGGTGTGAGCCGATCCGCATAGGACTTCCACCGTTAACCTCCCCACAAAGTGGTACGCGTTTTATCGGCCACGGCTTGGAGGCCATGATGAGCAGATTGCGGGACGCTCGATTCACCGCCGGTGATCGTTTAGGGCTGAGCGGATCTTGGGGATAACCAAACCGATTCACCGCCGGTGATCGTTTAGGGCTGAGCGGATCTTGGGGATAACCAAACCGATTCACCGCCGGTGATCGTTTAGGGCTGAGCGGATCTTGGGGATAACCAAACCGATTCACCGCCGGTGATCGTTTAGGGCTGAGCGGATCTTGGGGATAACCAAACCGATTCACCGCCGGTGCTCACGAGCTGCGTGACGCGCGGGAGGAGCGGTGGCGCAGTGGTTAGCGCGAGGCGCGATTCGAGTTGTATTGATGAGGTATTGATTAGCCCTGTGAGCCATGCGGCTCTGAAGTCGGGTGCCACCGCAACAAACACAATATGACTCTACACTGCAGACAACGATTACACCACAACCAGAGCAAAATAAAGCTACGATGGACCCAGCGATCTGAGTTGTCCGTTCCGGGCCAGGGCCAACATCAGTGGCGAGTGATGTTTGACTCGATACTGAGCCACCAACAATCGTGGTGAAGTGTGGTGAAGTATGGTGAAGTGTGGTGAAGTGTGGTGAAGTAGGGTGAAGCGTGGTGAAGTATGGTGAAGTGTTGTGAAGAATGGTGAAGCGTGGTGAAGTATGGTGAAGTATGGTGAAGAATGGTGAAGTATGGTGAAGTATGGTGAAGCGTGGTGAAGTGTGGTGAAGTGTGGTGAAGTGTTGTGAAGAATGGTGAAGTCTGGTGAAGTATGGTGAAGTATGGTGAAGTGTGGTGAAATGTGGTGAAGTGTGGTGAAGAGTGGTGAAGTATGGTGAAGTGTGGTGAAGTGTGGTGAAGTGTTGTGAAGAATGGTGAAGCGTGGTGAAGTGTTGTGAAGAATGGTGAAGTGTGGTGAAGTGTGGTGAAGCGTGGTGAAGTATGGTGAAGTGTGGTGAAGTATGGTGAAGTGTGGTGAAGTGTGGTGAAGTATGGTGAAGTGTGGTGAAGTATGGTGAAGTGTGGTGAAGTATGGTGAAGTGTGGTGAAGTATGGTGAAGTGTGGTAAAGTATGGTGAAGTATAGTGAAGTATAGTGAAGTATGGTGAAGTATGGTGAAGTATAGTGAAATATGGTGAAGTATGGTGAAGTGTGGTGAAGTATAGTGAAGTATAGTGAAGTATGGTGAAGTGTGGTGAAGTGTGGTGAAGTATGGTGAAGTATAGTGAAGTGTGGTGAAGTGTGGTGAAGTGTGGTGAAGTATAGTGAAGTATAGTGAAGTGTGGTGAAGTATAGTGAAGTATGGTGAAGTGTGGTGAAGTATGGTGAAGTGTGGTGAAGTATGGTGAAGTGTGGTGAAGTATGGTGAAGTATGGTGAAGTATGGTGAAGTGTGGTCAAACAACCCCCACGGGCAGCAGTGGAGTGGGCTGTGAGTGATAACTCTTCACCGCTCTCACTTACCTCTCTTTTACCTCTCCCTCACATCCATTACCTCATTATCTTAGCCTCATCCCTCCCTCATCTTTCTTACCTCTCCTTTCATTATCTCCCTGAACTCTCCCTTATCTCTCCCCTTCCTCCAATCTCTCCCACCCTCTCCCTTACCTCTCTCTCTCGTCCCTGGCACCCGCAGCTCCCCGTCTACCCCCACACTCCGCTCGTCACAACCTCCACGGAGAGGGTCACCCGATACACAAACAGCCTCGAGGTGCCACCGTGCAGAGAGACAAATCACAACATTGGGGGGCCCCACGTGATCGATTGCTGCACCCCCTGAGCTGATAATAATGTAGTTACTACGTCACTGATAATTTAGTCACTACGTCACTGATGATGTAGTTACTACGTCACTGATAATGTAGTTACTACGCCACTGATAATGTAGTTACTACACCACTGATAATGTTACTACGCCACTGATAATGTAGTTACTACGCCACTGATAATGTAGTTACTACGTCACTGATAATGTAGTCACTACACCACTGATAATTTAGTCACTACGTCACTGATTATGTAGTTACTACGTCACTGATAATGTAGTTACTACGCCACTGATAATGTAGTTACTACACCACTGATAATGTAGTTACTACACCACTGATAATGTAGTTACTACACCACTGATAATGTAGTCACTACAGCACTGATAATGTAGTTACTACACCACTGATAATGTAGTTACTACACCACTGATAATGTAGTTACTATGTCACTGATGATGTAGTGACTACACCACTGATGATGTAGTTACTACACCACTGATGCTGTAGTCAATACACCACTGATAATGTAGTTACTACACCACTGAAAATGTAGTTACTACACCACTGATGCTGTAGTCAATACACCACTGATAATGTAGTTACTAAACCACTGAAAATGTAGTTACTACACCACTGATAATGTAGTTACTTCACCACTGATAATGTAGTTACTACACCACTGATAATGTAGTTACTACACCACTGATAATGTAGTTACTACACCACTGATAATGTAGTCACTACAGCACTGATAATGTAGTTACTACGCCACTGATAATGTAGTTACTACGCCACTGATAATGTAGTTACTACACCACTGATAATGTAGTTACTACGTCACTGATGATGTAGTGACTACACCACTGATGATGTAGTTACTACACCACTGATGCTGTAGTCAATACACCACTGATAATGTAGTTACTACACCACTGAAAATGTAGTTACTACACCACTGATGCTGTAGTCAATACACCACTGATAATGTAGTTACTACGCCACTGATAATGTAGTTACTACACCACTGATAATGTAGTTACTACACCACTGATAATGTAGTCACTACAGCACTGATAATGTAGTCACTACACCACTGATAATGTAGTTACTACACCACTGATAATGTAGTTACTACGTCACTGATGATGTAGTGACTACACCACTGATGATGTAGTTACTACACCACTGATGCTGTAGTCAATACACCACTGATAATGTAGTTACTACACCACTGAAAATGTAGTTACTACACCACTGATGCTGTAGTCAATACACCACTGATAATGTAGTTACTAAACCACTGAAAATGTAGTTACTACACCACTGATAATGTAGTTACTTCACCACTAATAATGTAGTTACTACACCACTGATAATGTAGTTACTACACCACTGATAATGTAGTTACTATACACCACCACTGATAATGTAGTTACTACGCCACTGATAATGTAGTTACTACACCACTAATAATGTAGTTACTACACCACTGATAATGTAGTTACTACACCACTGATAATGTAGTTACTACACCACTGATAATGTAGTTACTACACCACTGATAATGTAGTTACTACACCACTGACCCTACCACTAACCCGACTCACTCCATGGACACTCAACATGAACACCTTTCACGTGAACCCGGACCGACACCCACCCGTAACTCACATTCACCCCGTCATCATTAACCCTCAATCGACCATCAGCTGTGACCGACGAACGTTCACCCCTTCAACTTGCAGACAGTCTGACAATCACAGCAGCCGTGAAGAGCTCCGACCGTCCTCCCCCCGCCTGCTGAAGCCCCTCACGTCACCCGCCCAAGTTCCAAAACCCGGCCCGGATCACGGGCTATGGTTGCCACCCATCCCCGGTTCGACTCCGACCGGACCAGGAGATATTGATCTGTGATCGGTTGCCAACAATTAATGATTTGTACAAAGATCTGGAACTGAGATCGTGTTGAACTTAAAACGATTCAACTATGTTCGTTTTTCGACTTGAAGCTTTCGTGAATGCAGGAATTCATATTGGGTCGATGGGTTCAAATAATTTTGTTTTCATTAATTGGAACCTATCTAGGTGACTTTACCGAAAGACCCAAAGAATATGTTTATTTTGCCAGGTAAGGCCTCACTGAGCTGTATAGAATTTCTTTCAGAAACGACGTGGGCACAAATGATAGCTCAACGAAGTGTCGGCTTGTCAATGTGGAATTAAATCAGCAGTCGCCATGTAGTCTAAACGTGTGGTGATGTCGAGTCTAAATGTGGAGGGAAACCCCACGGACTGAGAGAGACGCAGACTCCAAATATAGAGCAGCAGCAGGCGTCAGGGTCGGGATCGAACCCACGACCTCCTGCAGATCAGGCGAGGTAGTCAACATCTCCTAGCCACCGTGGCGTGCTGTACAGTGTCGGTAATAGACCTATTCTCTCTAGTATCGACACTGTACTGTATGGTTAAAAGTGTCCAGGGTTTGGTCGATGGTGGACGGGTGGCTACCGTCGGCCCCGACCAATCCAGATCCAGTCCACGCGATGCAGCTCCATTCCGGGTTTCCTTGCGGCTCTGCCCTGACCTGACCCAATCCGAATCGATCCAGATCCGATTCCAGTTCTGAACCGATCCGAACCAGATGCTATCCGATCCAGCTCCGCGTTACTGCTCCGTGCCGGGTTCCCTCGCGCCCCTGACTGTGCATGACCCAATCCAAGCCGATGCAGATCCGATCCAGATCCAGATCCGAACCCGATCCAGATCCGAACAAATGAAGTCCGTGCCGTGTTTCGTCACGACTCTGCCCTGACCTGACCCAATCAGACCCAAACCACAATCCGATCCGAACCAGATCCGATCCGAACCAGATCCAACCCGATCCAGATCCGAACCAATCCAGCCCACGCGACGTGGCTCCGTGCCGGGTTTTCCCCACGGCCCCGGACAGGAAATCGTTGCGAGTCGGGGGCTGATTGATTCCCCCTGCGGCTGCGCGAGGCTCGCGCGGAATGACAATGCGCTTGGGATTCACTCTCTTACACACTCACTCTTACACACTCACTCACTCTTACACACTCACTCTTACACATTCACTCTTACACACTCACTCACTCTTACACACTCACTCTTACACACTCACTCACTCTTACACACTCACTCTTACACACTCACTCTTACACACTCACTCACTCTTACACACTCACTCACTCTTACACACTCACTCTTACACACTCACTCTTACACACTCACTCACTCTTACACACTCACTCTTACACACTCACTCTTACACACTCACTCACTCTTACACACTCACTCTTACACACTCACTCTTACACACTCACTCTTACACACTCACTCACTCTTACACACTCTTACACACTTACTCACTCTTACACACTCACTCTTACACACTCACTCTTACACACTCACTCTTACACACTCACTCTTACACACTCACTCACTCTTACACACTCACTCTTACACACTCACTCTTACACACTCACTCACTCTTACACACTCACTCTTACACACTCACTCACTCTTACACACTCACTCTTACACACTCACTCACTCTTACACACTCACTCTTACACACTCACTCACTCTTACACACTCACTCTTACACAATCACTCACTCTTACTCACTCACCCTTACACACTTACTCTTACACACTCACTCACTCTTACACACTCACTCTTACACACTCACTCTTACACACTCACTCACTCTTACTCACTCACTCTTACACACTCACTCACTCTTACACACTCACTCTTACACACTCACTCACTCTTACACACTCACTCTTACACACTCACTCACTCTTACACACTCACTCCTAAACACTCACTCACTCTTACACACTCACTCTTACACACTCACTCTTACACACTCACTCTTACACACTCACTCTTACAACTCACTCTTACTCACTCACTCTTACACACTCACTCACTCTTACACACTCACTCTTACACACTCACTCTTACACACTCACTCACTCTTACACACTCACTCTTACACACTCACTCATACACACTCACTCACTCTTACACACTCACTCTTACACACTCACTCTTACACACTCACTCACTCACTCTTACATACTCACTCTTACACACTCACTCACTCTTACACACTCACTCCTACACACCCACTCCTATACACTCACTTACTCTTACACACTCACTCCTACACACTCACTCACTCTTACACACTCACTCTTACACACTTACTCTTACACACTCACTCACTCTTACACACTCACTCTTACACACTCACTCTTACACACTCACTCACTTTTACACACTCATTCTTACACACTCACTCTTACACACTCACTCTTACACACTCACTCTTACACACTCACTCTTACACACACACTCTTACACACTCACTTACTCTTACAATACTCACTCTTACACACTCACTCTTACACACTCACTTTTACACACTCACTCACTCTTACACACTCACTCTTACACACTCACTCTTACACACTCACTCACTCTTACACACTCACTCTTACACACTCACTCTTACACACTCACTCACTCTTACACACTCACTCTTACACACTCACTCTTACACACTCACTCACTCTTACACACTCACTCTTACACACTCATTCTTACACACTCACTCACTCTTACACACTCACTCTTACACACTCACTCACTCTTACACAATCATTCTTATACACTCACTCTTACACACTCACTCTTACACACTCACTAACTCTTACAGACTCACTCTTACACACTCACTCACTCTTACACACTCACTCTTACACACTCACTCTTACAAACTCACTCACTCTTACACACTCACTCTTACACACTCACTCACTCTTACACACTCACTCACTCTTACACACTCACTCTTATACACTCACTCACTCTTACAGACTCACTCTTACACACTCACTCACTCTTACACACTCACTCTTACACAATCACTTTTACGCACTCACTCACTCTTACACACTCACTCATACACACTCACTCTTACACACTCTCTTACACACTCACTCACTCTTACACACTGATTCTTACACACTGACTCTTACACACTCACTCTTACACACTCACTCACTCTTACACACTCATTCTTACACACTCACTTACACACTCACTCTTACAAACTCACTCACTTTTACACACTCACTCTTACACACTCACTCTTACACACTCATTCTTACACACTCACTCTTACACACTCACTCTTACATACTCACTCACTCTTACACACTCACTCTTACACACTCACTCTTACACACTCACTCACTCTTACACACTCGCTCTTACACACTCACTCTTACACACTCACTCACTCTTACACTCACTCTTACACACTCACTCACTCTTACTCACCCTTACACACACACTCACTTAATCACTCTTACACACTCACTCTTACACACTCACTCTTACACACTCACTCTTACACACTCACTTACTCACTCTTACACACTCACTTACTCTTACACACTCACTCTTACACACTCACTCTCACACACTCACTTACTCTTACACACTCACCCATTCTTACACGTTCACTTACTTACTCTTACACTCACTCTTACACACTCACCCATTCTTACACTCACTTACTTACTCTTACACACTCACTCACTCTTACACACTCATTCTTACACACTCACTCTTCCACAACAACAACCGCCATTCGCCACTAAGTGGCGGTGACGTCACCACGACGCTTGTGCCAGGCCATGTGCACCTTGAGGCCACGTGAAGTGTCGAACATCCGCTGGGCAGGAGGTCACGGGGCAGACCCAGGTGCCACGGGTCGACTGACTGAGACAACTGAGATGACTGGCTGTTGCACCACCTGTGCCCCCTACTGTGCCAACCTGCTGTGATTTAGCCACCCGGCGCTCCGCTCGTTGTTGTGAGCGTCGCTCCTCCGCCCTCCGTTGTTGTTGGAGGGCGACTGCCTCCAACTGCCCAGTAGCGTCCTTCACGAGCCTCCTCCACAGAGGCCGATCTTGACACCGCTGGTGCCAGTCCATTCAGCTCTACGTCCTCCTATACCACATCACTCCATCTCTTCTCTAGCCCGTGCCGCGCCCGTTTAGCCCCCTCGATCCGGCCGAACAAAAACTGTTTCGGCATGCGGTGGCTGGGCATGCAGGCTAGATGACCCAGCCAACGCAGCCTTGCCTGCCGGACGAGCTCACCGGTAGGACTTTGTCCAGATCTTTCAAGGATTTGTGAGCTCCTCACACAATCCAGCCTGGTTAAACCAGGATGAATCGTAGGCAGGCCACCCTAAATGTTTCTAACCGGCGGAGATGTTCCATTAGGGGGGGGGGGGTCCATGTTTCGCAAGACCTGAAGCTTCGTGCGGAGCAACAGACCAGAAAGCTTCCACACAGCGTTACGCAACCGATGAAAAGAGTGAGCCCTCTGCTGTCAAAGTGGAGCCGGTCATAAGGTTCGTAGCGTAGCGCGCTAACCACCTCACACACTCACCTGTACACACGCACACACTCACACACTCACCTGTACAGACACCTGTACACACACACTCACACCTGTACAGACACCTGTACACACACACTCACACCTTTACAGACACCTGTACACACACACACTCACCTGCACAGACACCTGTACACACACACTCACACCTGTACAGACACCTGTACACACACACTCACCTGTACAGAAACCTTACACACACACACACTCACCTGTACAGACACCTGTACACACACACACACACCTGTACAGACACCTGTAAACACACACACTCACCTGTGCAGATACCTGTACACACACACCTGTACAGACACCTGTACACACACACTCACCTGTACAGACACCTGTACACACGCACACACACTCACCTGTACAGACACCTGTACACACGCACACACACTCACCTGTACAGACACCTGTACACACTCACACCTGTACAGACACCTGTACACACACACACTCACCTGTACAGACACCTGTACACACGCACACACACTCACCTGTACAGACACCTGTACACACACACACTCACCTGTACAGACACCTGTACACACACACTCACACCTGTACACACACACCTGTACAGACACCTGTACACACTCACACCTGTACAGACACCTGTACACACACACACTCACCTGTACAGACACCTGTACACACACACTCACACCTGTACAGACACCTGTACACACACACTCACCTGTACAGATACCTGTACACACACACACTCACCTGTACAGACACCTGTACACACACACTCACACCTGTACACACACACCTGTACAGACACCTGTACACACTCACACCTGTACAGACACCTGTACACACACACACTCACCTGTACAGACACCTGTACACACACACTCACACCTGTACAGACACCTCTACACACTCACACCTGTACAGACACCTGTACACACACACACACACACCTGTACAGACACCTGTACACACACACACTCACCTGTGCAGATACCTGTACACACACACACCTGTACAGACACCTGTACACACACACACTCACCTGTGCAGATACCTGTACACACACACACCTGTACAGACACCTGTACACACACACTCACCTGTACAGACACCTGTACACACGCACACACACTCACCTGTACAGACACCTGTACACACGCACACACACTCACCTGTACAGACACCTGTACACACTCACACCTGTACAGACACCTGTACACACACACACTCACCTGTACAGACACCTGTACACACACACTCACACCTGTACAGACACCTGTACACACACACTCACACCTGTACACACACACCTGTACAGACACCTGTACACACTCACACCTGTACAGACACATGTACACACACACACTCACCTGTACAGAAACCTTCCACACACACACTCACCTGTACAGAAACCTGTACACACACACTCACCTGTACAGGACACCTGTACAAACACACGCGCACCTGTACAGACACCTGTACACACACACACCTGTACAGACACCTGTACACACACACTCACCTGTACAGACACCTGTACACACACCTGTACAGACACCTGTACACACACACTCACCTGTACAGACACCTGTACACACACACACACTCACCTGTACAAACACCTGCACACACACACACTCACCTATACAGACACCTGTACACACACACTCACCTGTACAGACACCTGCACACACACACTCACCTGTACAGACACCTGTACACACACACACTCACCTGCACAGACACCTGTACACACACACTCACACCTGTACAGACACCTGTACACACACACTCACCTGTACAGAAACCTTGCACACACACACTCACCTGTACAGAAACCTGTACACACACACTCACCTGTACAGACACCTGTACACACACGCGCGCACCTGTACAAACACCTGTACACACACACCTGTACAGACACCTGTACACACACTCACCTGTACAGACACCTGTACACACACCTGTACAGACACCTGTACACACACACTCACCTGTACAGACACCTGTACACGCTCATCTGTACAGACACCAGTACACACACACTCACCTGTAGAGGCACCTGTACACGCTCATCTGTACAGACACCTGTACAAACACACTCACCTTTACAACAACAACAACCGCCATTCGCCACTAAGTGGCGGTGACGTCACCACGACGCTTGTGCCAGGCCATGTGCACCTTGAGGCCACGTGAAGTGTCGAACGCCCGCGGGCAGGAGGTCACGGGGCAGACCCAGGTGCCACGGGTCTACTGACTGAGATGACTGGCTGGTGCACCACCTGTGCCCCCTACTGTGCCAACCTGCTGTGATTTAGCCACCCGGCGCTCCGCTCGTTGTTGTGAGCGTCGCTCCTCCGCCCTCCGTTGTTGTTGGAGGGCGACTGCCTCCAACTGCCCAGTAGCGTCCTTCACGAGCCTCCTCCACAGAGGCCGATCTTGACACCGCTGGTACCAGTCATCGGCAAGTCCACTCAGCTCCACGTCCTCCTGTACCACATCACTCCATCTCTTCTCTAGCCCGTGCAGCGCCCGTTTAGCCCCCTCAATCCGGCCGAACAGAAGCTGTTTCGGCATGCGGTGGCTGGGCATGTGGGCCACATGACCCAGCCAACGCAGCCTTGCCTGCCGGAGGAGCTCACCGATGGGACCTTGCCCAGATCTTTCAAGAATTTGTAAGCTCCTCACACAATCCAGCCTGGTTAAACCCAGGATGCATCGTAGGCAGGCCAGCCTAAATGTTTCTAACCGGCGAAGATGTTCCACACACACACACACCTGTACACACACACACGATGCACAGTGGCTCCATCACTGTCACCTCCCCTAACCCCACACCCTCCCCGCGCGTCTCACCTCCACCCCCTCCCCCCGGCTAATTAATCATCTTGCTGGCGACGCGGGCAATTAGTAACCGGAAGCAATAAAGGGAGATTGACACTTTTAATGTAACAGTTCATTACAATACGTTAGCACTCCAGACTGCGACACGGCCCCGTTGTATCGGGCACATTTGTTGTGGAATGAGATTTAGTTTTGAGCTGGCGGGGAGGGGGTGCTGACGATGGTTTATGTCCATCGGGTCATCAACCTCACCACTACCACCACAACAACAACAGCTGTTGCCATGGACACAACTCAAATGCGTGTGTGTGTGTGTGCCTGTTGATGGTGCTGACGGGGGAACCCCCGAGTTCGATTCCCGCTCACGGCCGCCAATAACCAGCGACGATTATCTGGACCGGTCCCCGGGCCTCCCCTAGGTCGACTCGGCCTCAAACGTGAGTAGCTGGTGTAGCGGTGTGCAGTAAACATCGCCACTGGGGAGACAAAGGCGGCCGGGCGTGGTGCTGCTGGCCACCCACCCCCTCGTGTGCCACAGTGCCGGTAGCCTTCATAGCTGCTCGCTAACAGCACTTGCCCCTACAGAGTGCTGAGGCTACACGGGGGATCTTTGTCTTGGGTGTCGCGGACGAGTTGGCGGCGGCGTCGGGGACTCCTCGTGGGGAACGCCGAGCCAGGGAGGGGGAGAGGGGGCAGTGGTGAGGAGTGGTGAGGAGTGGCGTGGTGAGGAGTGGTGAGCAGTGGTGAGCAGTGGCGTGGTGAGGAGTGGTGAGGAGTGGTGTGGTGAGGAGTGGTGAGGAGTGGTGAGGAGTGTCGTGGTGAGGAGTGGTGAGGAGTGGTGTGGTGAGGAGTGGTGAGGAGTGGTGAGGAGTGTCGTGGTGAGGAGTGGTGAGGAGTGGTGAGGAGTGTCGTGGTGAGGAGTGGTGAGGAGTGTCGTGGTGAGGAGTGGTGAGGAGTGTCGTGGTGAGGAGTGGTGAGGAGTGGTGAGGAGTGGTGTGGAGTGGGCGTGGTGAGGAGTGGTGAGAAGTGGTGAGGAGTGGCGTGGTGAGGAGTGGTGAGAAGTGGTGAGGAGTGGCGTGGTGAGGAGTGGTGTGGAGTGGTGTGGAGTGGCGTGGTGAGGAGTGGTGAGAAGTGGTGAGGAGTGGTGAGGAGCTACTCCCTAGACGACACCGTGACCCGTGACCAGCGGAGGGCTATGGAGGAGTGGAGGCGGTGCTGCTGTGCAGGGGCCACAAAGGGGGTGGGGGGCAGCGGGGGCCCAGGCGCCGGGCTACGAAGAGAGGGGGGGCCTTGAGGGGGGGGGGAGTGGGGGGTCGTGAGGGGGGGAGTGAGGGGGCCGTGAGGGGGGGGAGTGAGGGGGTCGTGAGGGGGGCCTTGAGGGGGCCGTGAGGGGGGCCTTGAGGGGGGCCGTGAGGGGGGGGGAGTGAGGGGGTCGTGAGGGGGGCCTTGAGGGGGCCGTGAGGGGGGCCTTGAGGGGGGCCGTGAGGGGGGCCTTGAGGGGGGGAGTGAGGGGGCCGTGAGGGGGGGGAGTGAGGGGGTCGTGAGGGGGGCCTTGAGGGGGCCGTGAGGGGGGCCTTGAGGGGGGCCGTGAGGGGGGAGGAGTGAGGGGGTCGTGAGGGGGGCCTTGAGGGGGCCGTGAGGGGGGCCTTGAGGGGGGCCGTGAGGGGGGCCTTGAGGGGGGCCGTGAGGGGGGGGAGTGAGGGGGTCGTGAGGGGGGCCTTGAGGAGGGCCTTGAGGTGGGGGAGTGAGGGGGTCGTGAGGGGGGGAGAGTGAGGGGGCCGTGAGGGGGGCCTTGAGGGGGGCCTTGAGGGGGGCCTTGAGGGGGCCGTGAGGGGGGCCTTGAGGGGGGGCCGTGAGGGGGCCTGAGGGGTCCCTTCTGACCCCTTACCCCAGGGCCCGTGCCACCCGGGGCTACACCACGGGCGGATTTTGTTGTTGTCGTTGTTGTTGTCGTCGTTGTTGTCGTTGTTGTTGTCGTTGTTGTTGTCGTCGTTGTTGTTGTCGTTGTTGTAGTTGTCGTTGTTGTCGTTGTTGTTGTTGTACTTGCGGGGCCACCGTCACGTGGTGCTTCGTTCCACGGCTGTCCCGGGTCAGTCTCTGTGTGTGTCAGTTTATCGCTTTCGCGACCAATATCACCGATAATTTACGGTAGGTTGGTGTTTTTATTGTTGGTTCAGCCCGCGTAGATATCACCTGACTAACTGGCCGTGTGTGTTACAAAGTTGGGGCAACGTGGCTGGAACCGTCGGACCAACGTCGGGCCAACGTTCAAAGTGTTTACCGCCATGGTGTGCTCGCATAACCCTCCTTGCGATTCGCGTTATATATATGTGATGTTGTTGTTGTTGTTTGTCTTTAGTGACGGGTGAGCGCGGGAGTAATCGATGGAGTCGGCGTCTGACCCGTCTAACCCCATTTTGGCGCCATTTTTGTCGTTTTCACCAAACGAAATTTTCGCCTCACGGCCGAAATAACGAAAACAAATTCCGTTCAGGCGACGCAACATGGAGAGTCGCCTTTTCTCTTGAATCTGAGGTAAAACCACCGTCGCGTGAACTGCGTGATGATGTTTGTTTGTTTGTAACCCAAAATTTGATTTAATGGAATAAAAACAAAATGTGTCTGAGGAATACAACGACGGCCTCCAACGTGGAGCGGTCACCACTGCCCGGCCTCCCTCCACCCCCTCCACTCCCTCCACCCCCTCCCTCCACTCCCTCCACCCCCTCCACCCCCTCCCTCCACTTCCCTCCACTCCCTCCACCCCCTCCACCCCTCCACTCCCTCCACCCCCTCCACCCCCTCCACCCCCTCCACCCCCTCCACCCCTCCACTCCCTCCACCCCCTCCACTCCCTCCACCCCCTCCACCCCCTCCACTCCCTCCACCCCCTCCACTCCCTCCACTCCCTCCACCCCCTCCACTCCCTCCACCCCCTCCACTCCCTCCACCCCCTCCACCCCATCCACTCCCTCCACCCCCTCCACTCCCTCCACTCCCTCCACCCCCTCCACCCCCTCCACTCCCTCCACCCCCTCCACTCCCTCCACCCCCTCCACCTCCCTCCACCCCCTCCACTCCCTCCACCCCCTCCACTCCCTCCACCCCCTCCACTCCCTCCACCCCCTCCACTCCCTCCACTCCCTCCACCCCCTCCACTCCCTCCACCCCCTCCACTCCCTCCACTCCCTCCACTCCCTCCACCCCCTCCACTCCCTCCACCCCCTCCACCCCCTCCACTCCCTCCACCCCTCCACCCCCTCCACTCCCTCCACCCCCTCCACTCCCTCCACTCCCTCCACCCCCTCCACTCCCTCCACCCCCTCCACTCCTCCACCCCCTCCACTCCCTCCACCCCCTCCACCCCCTCCACTCCCTCCACCCCCTCCACTCCCTCCACCCCCTCCACTCCCTCCACCCCCTCCACCCCCTCCACTCCCTCCACTCCCTCCACCCCCTCCACTCCCTCCACCCCCTCCACCCCCTCCACTCCCTCCACCCCCTCCACCCCCTCCACTCCCTCACCCCCTCCACTCCCTCCACTCCCTCCACCCCCTCCACTCCCTCCACCCCCTCCACTCCCTCCACCCCCTCCACTCCCTCCACCCCCTCCACCCCCTCCACTCCCTCCACTCCCTCCACCCCCTCCACTCCCTCCACCCCCTCCACCCCCTCCACTCCCTCCACCCCCTCCACTCCCTCCACCCCCTCCACTCCCTCCACTCCCTCCACCCCCTCCACTCCCTCCACCCCCTCCACCCCCTCCACTCCCTCCACCCCCTCCACCCCCTCCACCCCCTCCACTCCCTCCACTCCCTCCACGGACGCGCACCAGGGACTCATATTTGGAAGCTATCAATATTATTATGTGGAGTGTTTCGGATCCCCGCCATACGAATGTGGAATTTCCGCAGCTGGTTTCCCAGTAAATATGGGACTTTGGACACGAACGATGGCTCAACGTTAACTCAACGTTTGTCCAAGGGTTCCAACCACGTTAACCAACAACGTTGGCAACTTGCCGTAACTCTCCACTCTCCCCCTCACCCCACTCTCCCTCTCACCCCACTCTCCCTCTCACCCCACTCTCCCTCTCACCCCACTCTCCCCCTCACCCCCACTCTCCCTCTCACCTCCACTCTCCCTCTCACCACCACTCTCCCTCTCACCTCCACTCTCCCCCTCACCCCCACTCTCCCTCTCACCTCCACTCTCACCTCACCCCACTCTCCCTTTCACCTTCACTCTCCCTCCACTCTCCCTCTCACCTCCACTCTCCCCCTCACCCCCACTCTCCCCCTCACCCCACTCTCCCCCCTCACCCCCACTCTCC
>NW_027423297.1:0-52935 GCF_048934315.1 Petromyzon marinus | reverse complement strand
GTGAGGTTGATGACCTGATGGACATAAACCATCGTCAGCACCCCCTCCCCGCCAGCTCAAAACAAAATCTCATTCCACAACAAATGTGCCCGATACAACGGGGCCGTGTCGCAGTCTGGAGTGCTAACGTATTGTAATGAACTGTTACATTAAAAGTGTCAATCTCCCTTTATTGCTTCCGGTTACTAATTGCCCGCGTCGCCAGCAAGATGATTAATTAGCCGGGGGGAGGGGGTGGAGGTGAGACGCGGGGGGAGGGTGTGGGGTTAGGGGAGGTGACAGTGATGGAGCCACTGTGTATCGTGTGTGTGTGTACAGGTGTGTGTGTGTGGAACATCTTCGCCGGTTAGAAACATTTAGGCTGGCCTGCCTACGATCCATCCTGGGTTTAACCAGGCTGGATTGTGTGAGGAGCTCACAAATTCTTGAAAGATCTGGGCAAGGTCCCATCGGTGAGCTCCTCCGGCAGGCAAGGCTGCGTTGGCTGGGTCATGTGGCCCGCATGCCCAGCCACTGCATGCCGAAACAGCTGTTATTCGGCCGGATCGAGGGGGCTAAACGGGCGCTGCACGGGCTAGAGAAGAGATGGAGTGATGTGGTACAGGAGGACGTGGAGCTGAGTGGACTTGCCGATGACTGGTACCAGCGGTGTCAAGATCGGCCTCTGTGGAGGAGGCTCGTGAAGGACGCTACTGGGCAGTTGGAGGCAGTCGCCCTCCAACAACAACGGAGGGCGGAGGAGCGACGCTCACAACAACGAGCGGAGCGCCGGGTGGCTAAATCACAGCAGGTTGGCACAGTAGGGGGCACAGGTGGTGCACCAGCCAGTCATCTCAGTCAGTAGACCCGTGGCACCTGGGTCTGCCCCGTGACCTCCTGCCCGCGAGCGTTCGACACTTCACGTGGCCTCAAGGTGCACATGGCCTGGCACAAGCGTCGTGGTGACGTCACCGCCACTTAGTGGCGAATGGCGGTTGTTGTTGTTGTAAAGGTGAGTGTGTTTGTACAGGTGTCTGTACAGATGAGCGTGTACAGGTGCCTCTACAGGTGAGTGTGTGTGTACTGGTGTCTGTACAGATGAGCGTGTACAGGTGTCTGTACAGGTGAGTGTGTGTGTACAGGTGTCTGTACAGGTGTGTGTACAGGTGTCTGTACAGGTGACTGTGTGTACAGGTGTCTGTACAGGTATGTGTGTACAGGTGTTTGTACAGGTGCGCGCGTGTGTGTACAGGTGTCTGTACAGGTGAGTGTGTGTGTACAGGTTTCTGTACAGGTGAGTGTGTGTGTGCAAGGTTTCTGTACAGGTGAGTGTGTGTGTACAGGTGTCTGTACAGGTGTGAGTGTGTGTGTACAGGTGTCTGTGCAGGTGAGTGTGTGTGTGTACAGGTGTCTGTACAGGTGAGTGTGTGTGTGCAGGTGTCTGTACAGGTGAGTGTGTGTGTACAGGTGTCTGTATAGGTGAGTGTGTGTGTGTGCAGGTGTTTGTACAGGTGAGTGTGTGTGTGTGTACAGGTGTCTGTACAGGTGAGTGTGTGTGTACAGGTGTCTGTACAGGTGTGTGTACAGGTGTCTGTACAGGTGAGTGTGTGTGTACAGGTGTCTGTACTGGTGTGTGTGTGTACAGGTGTCTGTACAGGTGCGCGTGTGTTTGTACAGGTGTCTGTACAGGTGAGTGTGTGTGTACAGGTTTCTGTACAGGTGAGTGTGTGTGTGGAAGGTTTCTGTACAGGTGAGTGTGTGTGTGTACATGTGTCTGTACAGGTGTGAGTGTGTACAGGTGTCTGTACAGGTGTGTGTGTACAGGTGTGAGTGTGTGTGTACAGGTGTCTGTACAGGTGTGAGTGTGTGTGTACAGGTGTCTGTACAGGTGAGTGTGTGTGTGTACAGGTGTCTGTACAGGTGTGAGTGTGTACAGGTGTCTGTACAGGTGAGTGTGTGTGCGTGTGTACAGGTGTCTGTACAGGTGAGTGTGTGTGCGTGTGTACAGGTGTCTGTACAGGTGAGTGTGTGTGTACAGGTGTCTGTACAGGTGTGTGTGTGTACAGGTATCTGCACAGGTGAGTGTGTGTGTGTACAGGTGTCTGTACAGGTGTGTGTGTGTGTACAGGTGTCTGTACAGGTGTGAGTGTGTACAGGTGTCTGTACAGGTGTGAGTGTGTGTGTACAGGTGTCTGTACAGGTGAGTCCGGCAAAACAACCCCCTACCTCCTCGTGGTGCCGGACGGGCAACTCTGTCGTGGACAGCGCTGTGGGGGGAGATCCAATTTTGATTGGCTCCTCCCCTCATGGCATATGTATCCACCACAGGGGCTAAACGGGGGCTCTGGACGGGTGCGAGGGGCTGGTAACCCCTCCACCTTCAATTAATTACCACGAAACTACGAATTAAACTTAAATATGTAACAACTAAGCTTGTGCCGGAGGCCCCGGGGGGCCAGGCGTCTATGACGTCTCCTGGCCAAACCCCAATTGGCGGAGCCAGGAGATTGAATACCTACCCTCGGGGCTACTCCAGAAACAACGAAAAGCCACTACGGTTGGCCACGTGGAATGTTCGAACGCTCACTGCAGAGGAGAGGCTGCCACTCCTCTGTCGGGAGCTGGACCGGTACCGCCTGGATCTATGCGGCATTCAGGAGGTCCGGTGGACCGGCTCTGGCTCCTGCCACCATGAGGGGTGGACAGTCCTCTACTCGGGGCAGCAGACTGCCAAACAACAGGGTGTGGGTCTTCTTTTGAACAAAAGAATGAAGGGGGCGTGGGAGCGTGGCGGTGAGGTGTGGGAAGCTGTAAGCCCCAGGCTACTTTGGGCTCGCCTTCCCATCAACCGGAGGCGAGGAATGGTGGTCGTGGTTACTTATGCCCCCACCGAAGATGAACATCCGTGGAGGGATGCAGGCAAAGCCGATGAGTCAGATGCCTTCTATGACCTCCTGTCACAGGTGCTGGCTAAAGTGGCCCCTCGGGATAGAGTCATCATGTTGGGTGACTTCAATGCCCGAGTTGGTCATGATACTGGCACCTGGCCTGGAGTGATTGGAGGGCATGGGCCAGATCAGCTCAATAACAACGGTAGGAGGCTGCTAGATTTTTGTGCAGCCCATGGGCTTGTAATTACCAACACGCTGTTCCGGCATCGGCGCATCCACACAACATCATGGATGCATGCCGGGTCCAAGCAAGAACATCTGCTGGACTACATAGTGACGGACCAGCGAATGCGAGCCCATGTCCTTGACACCAGGACCTACCGTGGAGCTGATCTGCCCTCTGACCATCGACTAGTCATCTGTAAGATGCGCCTGCCATTCTTCCACTCCGGTGGTGGGTGTACACCCAGGACCCCATTCCAACCTAAAGTGGCCTGGTCTCAGTTATCTGATGAAAGTTGCAAACGAGAATTTCATCATCGCTTGCGGCTGGGATTGGCATCGTCCCCGACTCCTCCTGATGTCGAGGGTAAATGGGCGAGGTTTAGGACTGTGACTCATGCAGCTGCAATGGCTGCTTTGGGTACGCGGTCCAGACCTCCCCAGACACCCTGGATGACAGAGGAGTTGTTCACGATGGTTGAGAAAAAGCGACAGGCCCACTGTCATCGGCTACAGAGTCCCACGTCAGAGAATGAGGAGGCTTACCGCAGCCTTCGCTCGGAGGTTCGGAGAGCCGTGAGGCGCTGCAAGGATGGGTGGTGGTCGCGGGTTGCTGAGGAGATGGAGTCTGCCTCAGTGGCCCGTGATCACAAATCTCTATTTAACTCCATCAAAAAAGTAACCTGCAGCGCCACACCTATTACCATCATTAGGGGAAAAAACGGCGATCCAATTTCCGACCCCCAGGAACAGGTTCGCAGATTTGCTGAGCATTTCTGTGAGGTCCTGGGGGAGGGAAAATCCCTCAGCCAGGAAAACATCGTGGCACAAAGTGAGGATGACCCTGCTGAGGCTGCGGTGCCTCAAATATTGGATGAAGTCACCCCCTGTGAGCGGCTGGCTGAGGTGCCATCTGCTGAGGAAGTATTGAAGGCGATCCGGAGTCTGAGACCAGGAAAGGCAGCGGGCAGAGATGATCTTCCAAGCGAAATGCTGAGGGAGGGTGGCGTTTGTGCACAGACTGCCCTATATGACATCATAACAACAGTCTGGACCACTGGACGGGTTCCGCAGGATTGGAAGGATGCCCTGGTGGTCCCCCTTTTTAAGAAGGGGGACCGCACAGACTGTAACAACTACAGGGGCATCTCACTCCTCAGTGTGCCGGGAAAGGTCCTGGCAAGGATTATTCAGCATCGCCTTGCCAGGCACGCTGAGGAGAGGCTTGCGGAGCCCCAATGCGGTTTCAGGAAAGGGCGGTCCTGCACAGATGCCATATTTTCTGTCCGTCTGCTACAGCAGAGGTGTAGGGAATTCCAACAAGACCTACATCTCTGCTTTATTGACCTGGTCAAGGCCTATGATACCATCAGTAGGCCTGGGCTCTGGGTCGTTCTTCGTGCTTTTGGAGTACCTGACCCTCTGCTCACGATCATTAAGGACCTTCATGATGGTGAGCGGGCCCGGGTAAAACTACGTGGCCGGGAGTCAGAGCCATTCCCTGTACACCTTGGGGTGCGACAGGGATGTCCTCTGGCTCCCACATTATTTAACATCTATTTTGACCACGTAGTTCGTGAAGCCTTCAATAGCTGTACCGGGGGAATCTCCATATGGTACAGATATAATGGGAGGCTAATCGATGCCCGGGTGCGGTCAAGGGATGGCTCCCTATTGCTCAACCACGTTATGTATGCTGATGACTTGGTAATAGCTGCTCAGTCAGAGGAGGAGTTGGAGACGCTGCTGCTGAGACTGGAGCGTGCCACTAAGAGGTGGGGCCTTACCATCAGCCCCACCAAAACCAAGCACCTGCCTGGGTATTTTGTACCATCGGACACTCCACCCCCACAACTCCCAATCGGTGATGGGGCAGTTGTGGAGAGAGTGGAGAGTTTCCCATACCTGGGCAGTGTGCTTATGACTGGCACCAGTTTAACAGCAGAGGTCTCACTCCGAATCAGTCGAGCGGCAATATCTTTTCATCGGTTGCGTAACGCTGTGTGGAAGCTACCTGGTCTGTCGCTCCGCACTAAGCTTCAGGTCTTCTCGGCCACGATCATTCCCTCCCTTCTCTACGCTTGCGAAACGTGGACCCCCCTAATGGAACATCTTCGCCGGTTAGAAACATTTAGGCTGGCCTGCCTACGATCCATCCTGGGTTTAACCAGACTGGATTGTGTGAGGAGCTCACAAATCCTTGAAAGATCTGGGCAGGGTCCCATCGGTGAGCTCCTCCGGCAGGCAAGGCTGCGATGGCTGGGTCATGTAGCCCGCATGCCCAGCCACCGCATGCCGAAACAGCTTTTGTTTGGCCGGATTGAGGGGGCTAAGCGGGCGCGGCACGGGCTAGAGAAGAGATGGAGTGATGTGGTACAGGAGGACGTGGAGCTGAGTGGACTTGCCGATGACTGGTACCAGCGATGTCAAGATCGGCCTCTGTGGAGGAGGCTCGTGAAGGATGCTACTGGGCAGTTGGAGGCAGTCGCCCTCCAACAACAACGGAGGGCGGAGGAGCGACGCTCACAACAGCGAGCGGAGCGCCGGGTGGCTAAAGCACAGCAGGTTGGCACAGTAGGGGGCACAGGTGGTGCATCAGCCAGTCATCTCAGTCAGTCGACCCGTGGCACCTGGGTCTGCCCCGTGACCTCCTGCCAGCGGGCGTTCGACACTTCACGTGGCCTCAGGGTGCACATAGCCTGGCACAAGCGTCGTGGTGACGTCACCGCCACTTAGTGGCGAATGGCGGTTGTTGTTGTTGTTGTACAGGTGAGTGTGTGTGTGTACAGGTGTCTGTACAGGTGTGAGTGTGTACAGGTGTCTGTACAGGTGTGTGTGTACAGGTGTGAGTGTGTGTGTACAGGTGTCTGTACAGGTGAGTGTGTGTGTGTACAGGTATCTGTACAGGTGAGTGTGTGTGTACAGGTGTCTGTACAGGTGTGAGTGTGTGTGTACAGGTGTCTGTACAGGTGAGTGTGTGTGTGTACAGGTGTCTGTACAGGTGTGAGTGTGTACAGGTGTCTGTACAGGTGTGTGTGTACAGGTGTAAGTGTGTGTGTACAGGTGTCTGTACAGGTGAGTGTGTGTGTGTACAGGTGTCTGTACAGGTGAGTGTGTGTGCGTGTGTACAGGTGTCTGTACAGGTGAGTGTGTGTGTATACAGGTGTCTGTACAGGTGTGAGTGTGTACAGGTGTCTGTACAGGTGAGTGTGTGTGCGTGTGTACAGGTGTCTGTACAGGTGAGTGTGTGTGCGTGTGTACAGGTGTCTGTACAGGTGAGTGTGTGTGTACAGGTGTCTGTACAGGTGTGTGTGTACAGGTATCTGCACAGGTGAGTGTGTGTGTTTACAGGTGTCTGTACAGGTGTGTGTGTGTGTGTACAGGTGTCTGTACAGGTGAGTGTGTGTGTGTGTAAGGTTTCTGTACAGGTGAGTGTGTGTGTACAGGTGTCTGTACAGGTGTGAGTGTGTACAGGTGTCTGTACAGGTGTGTGTGTACAGGTGTGAGTGTGTGTGTACAGGTGTCTGTACAGGTGTGAGTGTGTGTGTACAGGTGTCTGTGCAGGTGAGTGTGTGTGTGTACAGGTGTCTGTAAAGGTGTGAGTGTGTGTGTACAGGTGTCTGTACAGGTGTGAGTGTGTGTGTACAGGTGTCTGTACAGGTGAGTGTGTGAGTGTGTGCGTGTGTACAGGTGAGTGTGTGAGGTGGTTAGCGCGCTACGCTACGAACCTTATGACCGGCTCCACTTTGACAGCAGAGGGCTCACTCTTTTCATCGGTTGCGTAACGCTGTGTGGAAGCTTTCTGGTCTGTTGCTCCGCACGAAGCTTCAGGTCTTGCGAAACATGGACCCCCCCCCCCCCCTAATGGAACATCTCCGCCGGTTAGAAACATTTAGGGTGGCCTGCCTACGATTCATCCTGGTTTAACCAGGCTGGATTGTGTGAGGAGCTCACAAATCCTTGAAAGATCTGGACAAAGTCCTACCGGTGAGCTCGTCCGGCAGGCAAGGCTGCGTTGGCTGGGTCATCTAGCCTGCATGCCCAGCCACCGCATGCCGAAACAGTTTTTGTTCGGCCGGATCGAGGGGGCTAAACGGGCGCGGCACGGGCTAGAGAAGAGATGGAGTGATGTGATATAGGAGGACGTAGAGCTGAATGGACTGGCACCAGCGGTGTCAAGATCGGCCTCTGTGGAGGAGGCTCGTGAAGGACGCTACTGGGCAGTTGGAGGCAGTCGCCCTCCAACAACAACGGAGGGCGGAGGAGCGACGCTCACAACAACGAGCGGAGCGCCGGGTGGCTAAATCACAGCAGGTTGGCACAGTAGGGGGCACAGGTGGTGCAACAGCCAGTCATCTCAGTTGTCTCAGTCAGTCGACCCGTGGCACCTGGGTCTGCCCCGTGACCTCCTGCCCAGCGGATGTTCGACACTTCACGTGGCCTCAAGGTGCACATGGCCTGGCACAAGCGTCGTGGTGACGTCACCGCCACTTAGTGGTGAATGGCGGTTGTTGTTGTGGAAGAGTGAGTGTGTAAGAATGAGTGTGTAAGAGTGAGTGAGTGTGTAAGAGTAAGTAAGTGAGTGTAAGAATGGGTGAGTGTGTAAGAGTGAGTGTAAGAGTAAGTAAGTGAACGTGTAAGAATGGGTGAGTGTGTAAGAGTAAGTGAGTGTGTGAGAGTGAGTGTGTAAGAGTGAGTGTGTAAGAGTAAGTGAGTGTGTAAGAGTGAGTAAGTGAGTGTGTAAGAGTGAGTGTGTAAGAGTGAGTGTGTAAGAGTGAGTGTGTAAGAGTGATTAAGTGAGTGTGTGTGTAAGGGTGAGTAAGAGTGAGTGAGTGTGTAAGAGTGAGTGTAAGAGTGGGTGAGTGTGTAAGAGTGAGTGTGTAAGAGCGAGTGTGTAAGAGTGAGTGAGTGTGTAAGAGTGAGTGTGTAAGAGTGAGTGTGTAAGAGTGAGTGTGTAAGAGTGAGTGAGTATTTAAGAGTGAGTGTGTAAGAGTGAGTGTGTAAGAATGAGTGTGTAAGAGTGAGTGTGTAAGAGTGAGTGTGTAAAAGTGAGTGAGTTTGTAAGAGTGAGTGTGTAAGTGAGTGTGTAAGAATGAGTGTGTAAGAGTGAGTGAGTGTGTAAGAGTGAGTGTGTAAGAGTCAGTGTGTAAGAATCAGTGTGTAAGAGTGAGTGAGTGTGTAAGAGAGTGTGTAAGAGTGAGTGTGTATGAGTGAGTGTGTAAGAGTGAGTGAGTGCGTAAAAGTGATTGTGTAAGAGTGAGTGTGTAAGAGTGAGTGAGTGTGTAAGAGTGAGTCTGTAAGAGTGAGTGAGTGTATAAGAGTGAGTGTGTAAGAGTGAGTGAGTGTGTAAGAGTGAGTGAGTGTGTAAGAGTGAGTGTGTAAGAGTGAGTGAGTTTGTAAGAGTGAGTGTGTAAGAGTGAGTGTGTAAGAGTGAGTGAGTGTGTAAGAGTGAGTCTGTAAGAGTGAGTGTATAAGAATGATTGTGTAAGAGTGAGTGAGTGTGTAAGAGTGAGTGTGTAAGAGTGAGTGAGTGTGTAAGAATGAGTGTGTAAGAGTGAGTGTGTAAGAGTGAGTGAGTGTGTAAGAGTGAGTGTGTAAGAGTGAGTGTGTAAGAGTGAGTGAGTGTGTAAGAGTGAGTGTGTAAGAGTGAGTGTGTAAGAGTGAGTGAGTGTGTAAGAGTGAGTGAGTGTGTAAGAGTGAGTGTGTAAGAGTGAGTGTGTAAAAGTGAGTGTGTAAGAGTGAGTGTGTAAGAGTGAGTATGTAAGAGTAAGTGAGTGTGTAAGAGTGTGTGTGTAAGAGTGAGTGTGTAAGAGTGAGTGTGTAAGAGTGAGTGTGTAAGAGTGAGTGTGTAAGAATGAGTGTGTAAAAGTGAGTGAGTGTGTAAGAGTGAGTGTGTAAGAGTGAGTGTGTAAGAGTGAGTGAGTGTGTAAGAGTAAGTGTGTAAGAGTGAGTGTGTAAGAGTGAGTGAGTGTGTAGGAGTGAGTGTGTAAGAGTGAGTGAGTGTATAGGAGTGAGTGTGTAGGAGTGAGTGTGTAAGAGTGAGTGAGTGTGTAAGAGTGAGTATGTAAGAGTGAGTGAGTGAGTGTGTAAGAGTGAGTGTGTAAGAGTGAGTGTGTAAGAGTGAGTGAGTGTGTATGAGTGAGTGTGTAAGAGTGAGTGTGTAAGAGTGAGTGAGTGTGTAAGAGTGAGTGTGTAAGAGTGAGTGTGTAAGAGTGAGTGTGTAAGAGTGAGTGTGTAAGAGTGAGTGAGTGTGTAAGAGTGAGTGTGTAAGAGTGAGTGAGTAAGAGTGAGTGTGTAAGAGTGAGTGTGTAAGAGTGAGTGAGTAAGAGTGAGTGTGTAAGAGTGAGTGTGTAAGAGTGAGTGAGTGTTTAGGAGTGAGTGTGTAAGAGTGAGTGAGTGTGTAAGAGTGAGTGTGTAAGAGTGAGTGAGTGTGTAAGAGTGAGTGTGTAAGAGTGAGTGAGTGTGTAAGAGTGAGTGAGTAAGAGTGAGTGAGTGTGTAAGAGTGAGTGTGTAAGAGTGAGTGTGTAAGAGTGAGTGAGTGTGTAAGAGTAAGTGTGTAAGGGTGAGTGAGTAAGAGTGAGTGATTGTGTAAGAGTGAGTGTGTAAGAGTGAGTGAGTGTGTAAGAGTGAGTGTGTAAGAGTGAGTGTGTAAGAGTGAGTGAGTGTGTAAGAGTGAGTGTGTAAGAGTGAGTGAGTGTGTAAGAGTGAGTGTGTAAGAGTGAGTGTGTAAGAGTGAGTGAGTGTGTAAGAGTGAGTGTGTAAGAGTGAGTGTGTAAGAGTGAGTGTGTAAGAGTGAGTGTGTAAGAGTGAGTAAGTGTGTAAGAGTGTGTAAGAGTGAGTGAGTGTGTAAGAGTGAGTGTGTAAGAGTGAGTGAGTGTGTAAGAGTGAGTGTGTAAGAGTGAGTGTGTAAGAGTGAGTGAGTGTGTAAGAGTGAGTGTGTAAGAGTGAGTGTGTAAGAGTGAGTGAGTGTGTAAGAGTGAGTGAGTGTGTAAGAGTGAGTGTGTAAGAGTGAGTGTGTAAGAGTGAGTGAGTGTGTAAGAGTGAGTGTGTAAGAGTGAGTGAGTGTGTAAGAGTGAATGTGTAAGAGTGAGTGTGTAAGAGTGAGTGAGTGTGTAAGAGTGAGTGTGTAAGAGAGTGAATCCCAAGCGCATTGTCATTCCGCGCGAGCCTCGCGCAGCCGCAGGGGGAATCAATCAGCCCCCGACTCGCAACGATTTCCTGTCCGGGGCCGTGGGGAAAACCCGGCACGGAGCCACGTCGCGTGGGCTGGATTGGTTCGGATCTGGATCGGGTTGGATCTGGTTCGGATCGGATCTGGTTCGGATCGGATTGTGGTTTGGGTCTGATTGGGTCAGGTCAGGGCAGAGTCGTGACGAAACACGGCACGGACTTCATTTGTTCGGATCTGGATCGGGTTCGGATCTGGATCTGGATCGGATCTGCATCGGCTTGGATTGGGTCATGCACAGTCAGGGGCGCGAGGGAACCCGGCACGGAGCAGTAACGCGGAGCTGGATCGGATAGCATCTGGTTCGGATCGGTTCAGAACTGGAATCGGATCTGGATCGATTCGGATTGGGTCAGGTCAGGGCAGAGCCGCAAGGAAACCCGGAATGGAGCTGCATCGCGTGGACTGGATCTGGATTGGTCGGGGCCGACGGTAGCCACCCGTCCACCATCGACCAAACCCTGGACACTTTTAACCATACAGTACAGTGTCGATACTAGAGAGAATAGGTCTATTACCGACACTGTACAGCACGCCACGGTGGCTAGGAGATGTTGACTACCTCGCCTGATCTGCAGGAGGTCGTGGGTTCGATCCCGACCCTGACGCCTGCTGCTGCTGTTTATTTGGAGTCTGCGTCTCTCTCAGTCCGTGGGGTTTCCCTCCACATTTAGACTCGACATCACCACACGTTTAGACTACATGGCGACTGCTGATTTAATTCCACATTGACAAGCCGACACTTCGTTGAGCTATCATTTGTGCCCACGTCGTTTCTGAAAGAAATTCTATACAGCTCAGTGAGGCCTTACCTGGCAAAATAAACATATTCTTTGGGTCTTTCGGTAAAGTCACCTAGATAGGTTCCAATTAATGAAAACAAAATTATTTGAACCCATCGACCCAATATGAATTCCTGCATTCACGAAAGCTTCAAGTCGAAAAACGAACATAGTTGAATCGTTTTAAGTTCAACACGATCTCAGTTCCAGATCTTTGTACAAATCATTAATTGTTGCCAACCGATCACAGATCAATATCTCCTGGTCCGGTCGGAGTCGAACCGGGGATGGGTGGCAACCATAGCCCGTGATCCGGGCCGGGTTTTGGAACTTGGGCGGGTGACGTGAGGGGCTTCAGCAGGCGGGGGGAGGACGGTCGGAGCTCTTCACGGCTGCTGTGATTGTCAGACTGTCTGCAAGTTGAAGGGGTGAACGTTCGTCGGTCACAGCTGATGGTCGATTGAGGGTTAATGATGACGGGGTGAATGTGAGTTACGGGTGGGTGTCGGTCCGGGTTCACGTGAAAGGTGTTCATGTTGAGTGTCCATGGAGTGAGTCGGGTTAGTGGTAGAGTCAGTGGTGTAGTAACTACATTATCAGTGGTGTAGTAACTACATTATCAGTGGTGTAGTAACTACATTATCAGTGGTGTAGTAACTACATTATCAGTGGTGTAGTAACTACATTATCAGTGGTGTAGTAACTACATTATCAGTGGTGTAGTAACTACATTATCAGTGGTGTAGTAACTACATTATTAGTGGTGTAGTAACTACATTATCAGTGGCGTAGTAACTACATTATCAGTGGTGGTGTATAGTAACTACATTATCAGTGGTGTAGTAACTACATTATCAGTGGTGTAGTAACTACATTATTAGTGGTGAAGTAACTACATTATCAGTGGTGTAGTAACTACATTATCAGTGGTGAAGTAACTACATTATCAGTGGTGTAGTAACTACATTATCAGTGGTGAAGTAACTACATTATCAGTGGTGTAGTAACTACATTTTCAGTGGTTTAGTAACTACATTATCAGTGGTGTATTGACTACAGCATCAGTGGTGTAGTAACTACATTTTCAGTGGTGTAGTAACTACATTATCAGTGGTGTATTGACTACAGCATCAGTGGTGTAGTAACTACATCATCAGTGGTGTAGTCACTACATCATCAGTGACGTAGTAACTACATTATCAGTGGTGTAGTAACTACATTATCAGTGGTGTAGTAACTACATTATCAGTGCTGTAGTGACTACATTATCAGTGGTGTAGTAACTACATTATCAGTGGTGTAGTAACTACATTATCAGTGGTGTAGTAACTACATTATCAGTGGCGTAGTAACTACATTATCAGTGACGTAGTAACTACATAATCAGTGACGTAGTGACTAAATTATCAGTGGTGTAGTGACTACATTATCAGTGACGTAGTAACTACATTATCAGTGGCGTAGTAACTACATTATCAGTGGCGTAGTAACATTATCAGTGGTGTAGTAACTACATTATCAGTGGCGTAGTAACTACATTATCAGTGACGTAGTAACTACATCATCAGTGACGTAGTGACTAAATTATCAGTGACGTAGTAACTACATTATTATCAGCTCAGGGGGTGCAGCAATCGATCACGTGGGGCCCCCCAATGTTGTGATTTGTCTCTCTGCACGGTGGCACCTCGAGGCTGTTTGTGTATCGGGTGACCCTCTCCGTGGAGGTTGTGACGAGCGGAGTGTGGGGGTAGACGGGGAGCTGCGGGTGCCAGGGACGAGAGAGAGAGGTAAGGGAGAGGGTGGGAGAGATTGGAGGAAGGGGAGAGATAAGGGAGAGTTCAGGGAGAGAATGAAAGGAGAGGTAAGAAAGATGAGGGAGGGATGAGGCTAAGATAATGAGGTAATGGATGTGAGGGAGAGGTAAAAGAGAGGTAAGTGAGAGCGGTGAAGAGTTATCACTCACAGCCCACTCCACTGCTGCCCGTGGGGGTTGTTTGACCACACTTCACCATACTTCACCATACTTCACCATACTTCACCATACTTCACCACACTTCACCATACTTCACCACACTTCACCATACTTCACCACACTTCACCATACTTCACTATACTTCACCACACTTCACTATACTTCACTATACTTCACCATACTTCACCACACTTCACCACACTTCACTATACTTCACCATACTTCACCACACTTCACCATACTTCACTATACTTCACTATACTTCACCATACTTCACCACACTTCACCATACTTCACCATACTTCACTATACTTCACCATACTTCACCATACTTCACTATACTTCACTATACTTCACCATACTTTACCACACTTCACCATACTTCACCACACTTCACCATACTTCACCACACTTCACCATACTTCACCACACTTCACCATACTTCACCATACTTCACCACACTTCACCATACTTCACCACACTTCACCACACTTCACCATACTTCACCACACTTCACCATACTTCACCACGCTTCACCACACTTCACCACACTTCACCACACTTCACCACACTTCACCATTCTTCACAACACTTCACCACGCTTCACCATTCTTCACAACACTTCACCACACTTCACCACACTTCACCATACTTCACCACTCTTCACCACACTTCACCACATTTCACCACACTTCACCATACTTCACCATACTTCACCAGACTTCACCATTCTTCACAACACTTCACCACACTTCACCACACTTCACCACACTTCACCACGCTTCACCATACTTCACCATACTTCACCATTCTTCACCATACTTCACCATACTTCACCATACTTCACCATTCTTCACCACGCTTCACCATTCTTCACAACACTTCACCATACTTCACCACGCTTCACCCTACTTCACCACACTTCACCACACTTCACCATACTTCACCACACTTCACCACGATTGTTGGTGGCTCAGTATCGAGTCAAACATCACTCGCCACTGATGTTGGCCCTGGCCCGGAACGGACAACTCAGATCGCTGGGTCCATCGTAGCTTTATTTTGCTCTGGTTGTGGTGTAATCGTTGTCTGCAGTGTAGAGTCATATTGTGTTTGTTGCGGTGGCACCCGACTTCAGAGCCGCATGGCTCACAGGGCTACTCAATACCTCATCAATACAACTCGAATCGCGCCGCGCGCTAACCACTGCGCCACCGCTCCTCTCGCGCGTCACGCAGCTCGTGAGCACCGGCGGTGAATCGGTTTGGTTATCCCCAAGATCCGCTCAGCCCTAAACGATCACCGGCGGTGAATCGGTTTGGTTATCCCCAAGATCCGCTCAGCCCTAAACGAGCACCGGCGGTGAATCGAGCGTCCCGCAATCTGCCGGCAGGGTGCGAGTTGGAACCCTGCCCCAGCAGCTCATCATGGCCTCCAAGCCGTGGCCGATAAAACGCGTACCACTTTGTGGGGAGGTTAACGGTGGAAGTCCTATGCGGATCGGCTCACACCCGCCTTGGTAACGTGGAATTGACACCGTTGTCTCGTGCCTGTGACGAGAACATGAACACTGTCGCAGTGGGCATTGACAAAGATCCCCCGTGTAGCCTGTAACAGCAAGTAGGGGCAAGTGCTGTCAGCGAGTCGCACCTTTGAAGGCCGGCACAGCACACGAGGGGGTGGGTGGCCAGCACCACGCCCGGCCGCCTTTGTCTCCCCTGGTGCGATGTTTACTACACACCGCACCAGGTACTCATTTGAGGCTAAGTCGACCTAGGGGAGGCCTAGGACCGGTTCCAATAATTGTCACTGGTGTTGGCCGTGAGCAGGAATCGATCTCGGGTAGCCGGGTTCGTAGCGCAGTACACTGACCACTCCACTACCGCCACACACGAATACACGCACACACACACGGTCATACACACATACACACATGCACACACGCACGCACACACACACACGGTCATACACACACGCACACACGGTCATACACACATGCACACACATATGCACACACGCACACACACACACGGTCATACACACACACGGTCATACACACATGCACACACACACGGTAATATACACATGCACACACGCACACACACACACGGTCATACACACACGATCATACACACACACACACGGTCATACACACATGCAGACACACACACGGTCATATACATATGTACACACGTACACACACACACGGTCATACACACACACACGGTCATACACACATGCACACACACACACAGTCATACACAAACACAGGTCATACACACATGGACACACACACACAGTCATACACACAGGTCATACACACATGCACACACACACACGGTCATACACACATGCACACACACACACGATCATACACACACACACTGTCATACACACAGGCACACACGCACACACACACACGGTCATACACACACACATACACGTTCACATACACACACGCACACACACGGTCATACACACACGTGCACACACACGGTCATACGCACACACACACACGAATACACACACACATACGGTCATACGCATACACACACACGAATACACGCACACGCACGCACACATACGCAAACACACACACGCACACACACGCGCACACACGGTCATACGCACAAACATACGCGAATACACGCACACGTACGCACACATACGCACACACATACACACACGGTCATACGCACACACACGCACGAATACACGCACACGTACGCACACATACGCACACACACACGATCATACGCACACACACACGAATACACGCACACGTACGCACACACACGCACACACGCACACACACACACGAATACACGCACACGCACGCACACACACACGCACACTCTATCACGCTCTTTGACATCACCCCCCGATCCCCTGCCTCTCCTCCCTCCCACTCCTCCCTCTTCAAGACGCGATCGATATTGCCATTTATTTAATTATTTGGGAGACATTATTTATTTATTTGGCGTCACGAGATCGCGACCCCCCCTCTCCCCCCCTCGTTCCACGTGAGATGAGCTCGGGCAGGGAGTGAGAGTGTGTGAGTGTGTGTGTGAGTGTGTGAGTGTGTGTGAGGGTGTTTGAGTGTGTCGGTGTGTGTGTGTGAGTGTGTGAGTATGTGTGTGAGTGTGTGTGAGTGTGTGTGAGTGTGTGTGAGAGTGTGTGAGTGTGTGAGTGTTTGTATGAGTGTGTGTGTGAGTGTGTGTGAGTGTGTCAGTGTGTGTGTGAGTGTGCGTGTGTGAGTATGTGTGTGAGTGTATGAGTGTGTGTGTGTGAGTGTGTATGCGTGTGTGTGTGAGAGTGTGAGAGTGTATGAGAGTGCGTGTGAGAGTGTGTGTGAGAGTGTGGCTCTTCTTTGAACAAAATAATGAAGGGGGCGTGGGAGGGTGGCGGTGAGGTGTGGGAAGCTGTAAGCCCCAGGCTACTTTGGGCTCGCCTTCCCATCAACCGGAGGCGAGGAATGGTGGTCGTGGTTACTTATGCCCCCACCGAAGACGAACATCCGTGGAGGGATGCAGGAATAGAGTCATCTTGTTGGGTGACTTCAATGCCTGAGTTGGTCATGATGCTGGCACCTGGTCTGGAGTGATTCGAGGGCATGGGCCAGATCAGCTCAATAACAACGGTAGGAGGCTGCTAGATTTTTATGTAGCCCATGGGCTTGTAATTACCAACATGCTGTTCCAGCATCGGCGCATCCACACAACATCATGGATGCATGCTGGGTCCAAGCAAGAACATCTGCTGGACTACATAGTGATGGACCAGCGGATGCGAGCCCATGTCCTTGACACCAGGACCTACCGTGGAGCTGATCTGCCCTCTGACCATCGACCAGTCATCTGTAAGATGCACCTGCCATTCTTCCACTCCGGTGGTGGGTGTACACCCAGGACCCCATTCCAACCTAAAGTAGCCTGGTCTCAGCCGATGAAAGTTGCAAGCGAGAATTTCATCATCGCTTGCGGCTGGGGTTGGCATCGTCCCCCACTCCTCCTGATGTCGAGGGTAAATGGGCGATGTTTAGGACTGTGACTCATGCAGCTGCAATGGCTGCTTTGGGTACGCGGTCCAGACCTCCCCAGAGACCCTGGCTGACAGAGGAGGTGTTCAGGATGGTTGAGAAAAAGCGACAGGCCCACTGTCATCGCCTACAGAATCCCACGTCAGAGAATGAGGAGGCTTACCGCAGCCTTCGCTCGGAGGTTCGGAGAGCCGTGAGGCGCTGCAAAGATGGGTGGTGGTCGCGGGTTGCTGAGGAGATGGAGTCTGCCTCAGTGGCCCATGATCACAAATCTCTATTTAACTCCATTAAAAAAGTAACCTGCAGCGCCACACCTATTACCACCATTAGGGGAAAAATGGTGTTCGAATCTCTGACCCCCAGGAACAGGTTTGCAGATTTGCTGAGCATTTCTGTGAGGTCCTGGGGGAGGGGAAATCCCTCAGCCAGGAAAGCAACGTGGAACAAAGTGGGGATGACCCTGCTGAGGCTGCAGTGCCTCAAGTATTGGAAGAAATCACCCCCTGTGAGTGGCTGGCTGAGGTGCCATTTGTTGAGGAAGTACTGAAGGCGATCCGGAGTCTGAGACCATGAAAGGCACCGGGCAGAGATGATCTCCCAAGCGAAATGCTGAGGGAGGGTAGCGTTTGTGCACAGACTGCCCTATATAAGAATCCACCCATTTTTTCGCCATATAGCATTGTGATATATAACGACTTATTGTTGGTAGCTTAGCTGATTGGAGAATATATAGAGTTTATTGATAACATTGAGGTAGTTTATATTTTATTTTTTTATTGGTTTACTATATAGTATTCATTATATAGTATAGTGTATACCCAGTTACTGTTAATAGCTCAGCTTATCGAAGAATATATTGAGTACATTTATTATATTGATGTAATTTACACTTAGGTTTTTTCACATCGGTTTACTGTATGATAGTCGAGTTGTTGCAGCCCCTTTGGCGTCCATGTACTAGGTGCCTCTGTGGATGTGTAGGCTTTGACTTTAACATAGCTATTTCTATGACCAGTCACAAGCTAATCACTCAGTTATTTCAATGCTAAATTCTCCTGTTTGATTTGTACTAGGTGCCTCTGTGGATGTGTAGGCTTTGACTTTAACATAGCTATTTCTATGACCAGTCACAAGCTAATCCCTAAGTTATTTCAATGATACATTCTCCTGTTTGATTTGTACTAGGTGCCTCTGTGGATGTGTAGGCTTTGACTTTAACATAGCCATTTCTGTGACCAGTCACAAGCTAATCACTCAGCTATTTCAATGCTAAATTCTCCTGTTTGATTTGTACTAGGTGCCTCTGTGGATGTGTAGGCTTTGACTTTAACATACAGTGAGGGGAAAAAAAGTATTTGATCCCCTGCTGATTTTGTACGTTTGCCCACTGAAAAAGAAATGATCAGTCTATAATTTTAATGGTAAGTTTATTTGAACAGTGAGAGACAGAATAACAACAAAAAAATCCAGAAAAAACGCATGTCAAAAATGTTATAAATTGATTGGCATTTTAATGAGCGAAATAAGTATTTGACCCCTCTTAATCAGAAAGATTTCTGGCTCCCAGGTGTTTTTTATACAGGTAACGAGCTGAGTTTAGGAGCACACTCTTAAAGGGAGTGCTCCTAATCTCAGCTTGTTACCTGTATAAGAGACACCTGTCCACAGAAGCAATCAATCAATCAGATTCCAAACTCTCCACCATGGCCAAGACCAAAGAGCTCTCCAAGGATGTCAGGGACAAGATTGTAGACCTACACAAGGCTGGAATGGGCTGCAAGACCATTGCCAAGCAGCTTGGTGAGAAGGTGACAACAGTTGGTGCGATTATTTGCCAATGGAAGAAACACAAAAGAACTGTTAATCTCCCTCGGCCTGGGGCTCTATGCAAGATCTCACCTCGTGTAGTTGCAATGATGATGAGAACGGTGAGGAATCAGCCCACATCTACACGGGAGGATCTTATCAATGATCTCAAGGCAGCTGGGACCATAGTCACCAAGAAAACAATTGGTAACACACTACGCCGTGAAGGACTGAAAACCTGCAGCGCCCGCAAGGTCCCCCTGCTCAAGAAAGCACATATACATGCCCGTGTGAAGTTTGCCAATGAACATCTGAATGATTCAGAGGACAACTGGGTGAAAGTTTTGTGGTCAGATGAGACCAAAATGGAGCTCTTTGGCATCAACTCAACTCGCCGTGTTTGGAGGAGGAGGAATGCTGCCTATGACCCCAAGAACACCATCCCCACCGTCAAACATGGAGGTGGAAACATTATGCTTTGGGGGTGTTTTTCTGCTAAATGGACAGGACAACTTCACCGCATCAAAGGGACGATGGACGGGGCCATGTACCGTCAAATCTTGGGTGAGAACCTCCTTCCCTCAGCCAGGGCATTGAAAATGGGTCGTGGATGGGTATTCCAGCATGACAATGACCCCAAACACACGGCCAAGGCAACAAAGGAGTGGCTCAAGAAGAAGCACATTAAGGTCCTGGAGTAGCCTAGCCAGTCTCCAGACCTTAATCCCATAGAAAATCTGTGGAGGGAGCTGAAGGTTCGAGTTGCCGAACGTCAGCCTCGAAACCTGAATGACTTGGAGAAGATCTGCAAAGAGGAGTGGGACAAAATCCCTCCTGGGATGCGTGCAAACTGGTGGCCAACTACAAGAAACGTCTGACCTCTGTGATTGCCAACAAGAGTTTTGCCACCAAGTACTAAGTCATGTTTTGCAGAGGGGTAAAATACTTATTTCCCTCATTAAAATGCCAATCAATTTATAACATTTTTGACATGCGTTTTTCTGGATTTTTTGTTGTTATTCTGTCTCTCACTGTTCAAATAAACCTACCATTAAAATTATAGACTGATTATTTCTTTGTCAGTGGGCAAACGTACAAAATCAGCAGGGGATCAAATACTTTTTTCCCTCACTGTAGCTATTTCTATGGCCAGTCACAAACTAATCACTCAATTATTTCAATGCTAAATTATCTTGTTTAATTGGTACTAGGTGCCTCTGTGGATGTGTAGGCTTTGACTTTCACACAGCCATTTCTGTGACCAGTCACAAGCTAATAACATTAAACTAATTTTCAATGGTACAGTATATTTTTCAAGTAGTGGTATCCCAAACTTTCGCAGCAGCTTCAATTCCCTTTTCACACCATCAATATGTAAACTCCTCCTCCCCCCTCGCCGGTCTGCACATGTTCACCCCCTCTGCACCGTTCATCATGCTAAGTCCGCCAATTAAATGCTAATTTTTTTATGCTAATTCCTTTGTCAAGGCGCTCTGTTTCTTCTCACACAGCTTAAAGGTCGCGGTCTGAGCTTGGCTGTGTTCGCTCCAGCGCTGTCCTCCAGACAGTCTAGTCCCTTCACCTGATGAAGGCCGCTTGTGTTGTGGCCGAAACGTCGTGAGAATTTTATTGTGTTATTTTATTTTATTAATTTATTATTTTATTCTCATTCTACGTGACTTTACCGAAAGAACCAAAGAAGATCATAACAACAGTCTGGACCACTGGACGGGTTCTGCAGGATTGGAAGGATGCCCTGGTGTCCCCCCTCTTTAAGAAGGGGGACCGCACAGACTGTAACAACTACAGGGGCATCTCACTCCTCAGTGTGCCGAGAAAGGTCCTGGCAAGGATTATTCAACATCGCCTTGGCAGGCACGCTGAGGAGAGGCTTGCAGAGCCCCAATGCGGTTTCAGGAAAGGGCGGTCCTGCACAGATGCCATATTTTCTGTCCGTCTGCTACAGCAGAAGTGTGTGAAATTCCAACAAGACGTACATCTCTGCTTTATTGACCTGGTCAAGGCCTATGATACCATCAGTAGGCCTGGGCTCTGGGTTGTTCTTCGTGCTTTTGGAGTCCCGGACCCCTTGCTCACGATCATTAAGGACCTTCATGATGGTGAGCGGGCCCGGGTAAAACTACATGGCCGGGAGTCAGAGCCATTCCCTGTACACCTTGGGGTGCGACAAGGATGTCCTCTGGCTCCCACATTATTCGACATCTATTTGGACCACGCAGTTCGTGAAGCCTTCAATAGCTGTACCGGGGAAATCTCCATTTGGTACAGATATAATGGGAGGCTGATCGATGCCCGGGTGCGGTCAAGGGATGGCTCCCTATTGCTCAACCACGTTATGTATGCCGATGATTTGGTAATAGCTGCTCATTCAGAGGAGGAGTTGGAGACGCTGCTGCTGAGACTGGAGCGTGCCACTAAGAGATGGGGCCTTACCATCAGCCCCACCTAAACTAAGCACCTGCCTGGGTATTTTGTACCATCGGACACTCCACCCCCACAAATTCCAATCGGTGATGGGGCAGTCGTGGAGAGAGTGGAGAGTTTCCCATACCTGGGCAGTGTGCTTATGACCGGCCCCAGTTTAACGGCAGAGGTCTCACTCCGAATTAGTCGAGCGGCAATATCTTTTCATCGGTTGCGTAACGCTGTGTGGAAGCTACCTGGTCTGTGGCTCCGCACTAAGCTTCAGGTCTTCTCGGCCTCCCTTCTCTACGCTTGCGAAACGTGGACCCCCTTAATGGAACATCTTCGCCGGTTAGAAACATTTAGGCTAGCCTGCCTACGATCCATTCTGGGTTTAACTAGGCTGGATTATGTGAGGAGCTCACAAATCCTTGAAAGATCTGGGCAAGGTCCCATCGGTGAGCTCCTCCGGCAGGCAAGGCTGCGTTGGCTGGGTCATGCCCAGCCACCGCATGCCGAAACAGATTTTGTTCGGCCGGATCGAGGGGGCTAAACGGGCGCGGCACAGGCTAGAGAAGAGATGGATGCTGGCCTTCGTAGGTGCTGCTACTCGCTCACAGCACTTGCCCCAACAGTCTTGTTCAGGCAACACGGGGGATCTTTGTCTTTGTTTGTGTACTCCAAACCCAAAATTCCCACCCGCATTGGGGGGAGGGGGGTGGGATTTATTTTCCGGAGCTCAGCCCCACCCAGCTCCGGCTAAAATGAAGCCCCTGACGAGGCTGTATGTAATGACCGTGCAATTAATCACTCACTCACACGCACTCACACTCACTCACACACACTCACTCACACTCACTAACAACAACAACCGCCATTCGCCACTAAGTGGCGGTGACGTCACCACGACGCTTGTGCCAGGCTATGTGCACCCTGAGGCCACGTGAAGTGTCGAACGCCCGCTGGCAGGAGGTCACGGGGCAGACCCAGGTGCCACGGGTCGACTGACTGAGATGACTGGCTGATGCACCACCTGTGCCCCCTACTGTGCCAACCTGCTGTGCTTTAGCCACCCGGCGCTCCGCTCGCTGTTGTGAGCGTCGCTCCTCCGCCCTCCGTTGTTGTTGGAGGGCGACTGCCTCCAACTGCCCAGTAGCATCCTTCACGAGCCTCCTCCACAGAGGCCGATCTTGACACCGCTGGTACCAGTCATCGGCAAGTCCACTCAGCTCCACGTCCTCCTGTACCACATCACTCCATCTCTTCTCTAGCCCGTGCCGCGCCCGCTTAGCCCCCTCAATCCGGCCAAACAAAAGCTGTTTCGGCATGCGGTGGCTGGGCATGCGGGCTACATGACCCAGCCATCGCAGCCTTGCCTGCCGGAGGAGCTCACCGATGGGACCCTGTCCAGATCTTTCAAGGATTTGTGAGCTCCTCACACAATCCAGTCTGGTTAAACCCAGGATGGATCGTTGGCAGGTCAGCCTAAATGTTTCTAACCGGCGAAGATGTTCCATTAGGGGGGTCCACGTTTCGCAAGCGTAGAGAAGGGAGGGAATGACCGTGGCCGAGAAGACCTGAAGCTTAGTGCGGAGCGACAGACCAGGTAGCTTCCACACAGCGTTACGCAACCGATGAAAAGATATTGCCGCTCGACTGATTCGGAGTGAGACCTCTGCTGTTAAACTGGAGCCAGTCATAAGCACACTGCCCAGGTATGGGAAACTCTCCACTCTCTCCACAACTGCCCCATCACCGATTGGGAGTTGTGGTGGCGGAGTGTCCGATGGTACAAAATACCCAGGCAGGTGCTTAGTTTTGGTGGGGCTGATGGTAAGGCCCCACCTCTTAGTGGCACGCTCCAGTCTCAGCAGCAGCGTCTCCAACTCCTCCTCTGACTGAGCAGCTATTACCAAGTCATCAGCATACATAACGTGGTTGAGCAATAGGGAGCCATCCCTTGACCGCACCCGGGCATCGATTAGCCTCCCATTATATCTGTACCATATGGAGATTCCCCCGGTACAGCTATTGAAGGCTTCACGAACTACGTGGTCAAAATAGATGTTAAATAATGTGGGAGCCAGAGGACATCCCTGTCGCACCCCAAGGTGTACAGGGAATGGCTCTGACTCCCGGCCACGTAGTTTTACCCGGGCCCGCTCACCATCATGAAGGTCCTTAATGATCGTGAGCAGAGGGTCAGGTACTCCAAAAGCACGAAGAACGACCCAGAGCCCAGGCCTACTGATGGTATCATAGGCCTTGACCAGGTCAATAAAGCAGAGATGTAGGTCTTGTTGGAATTCCCTACACCTCTGCTGTAGCAGACGGACAGAAAATATGGCATCTGTGCAGGACCGCCCTTTCCTGAAACCGCATTGGGGCTCCGCAAGCCTCTCCTCAGCGTGCCTGGCAAGGCGATGCTGAATAATCCTTGCCAGGACCTTTCCCGGCACACTGAGGAGTGAGATGCCCCTGTAGTTGTTACAGTCTGTGCGGTCCCCCTTCTTAAAAAGGGGGACCACCAGGGCATCCTTCCAATCCTGCGGAACCCGTCCAGTGGTCCAGACTGTTGTTATGATGTCATATAGGGCAGTCTGTGCACAAACGCCACCCTCCCTCAGCATTTCGCTTGGGAGATCATCTCTGCCCGCTGCCTTTCCTGGTCTCAGACTCCGGATCGCCTTCAATACTTCCTCAGCAGATGGCACCTCAGCCAGCCACTCACAGGGGGTGACTTCATCCAATATTTGAGGCACCGCAGCCTCAGCAGGGTCATCCTCACTTTGTGCCACGATGTTTTCCTGGCTGTGGGATTTTCCCTCCCCCAGGACCTCACAGAAATGCTCAGCAAATCTGCGAACCTGTTCCTGGGGGTCGGAAATTGGATCACCGTTTTTTCCCCTAATGATGGTAATAGGTGTGGCGCTGCAGGTTACTTTTTTGATGGAGTTAAATAGCGATTTGTGATCACGGGCCACTGAGGCAGACTCCATCTCCTCAGCAACCCGCGACCACCACCCATCCTTGCAGCGCCTCACGGCTCTCCGAACCTCCGAGCGAAGGCTGCGGTAAGCCTCCTCATTCTCTGACGTGGGATTCTGTAGCCGATGACAGTGGGCCTGTCGCTTTTTCTCAACCATCCTGAACAACTCCTCTGTCATCCAGGGTGTCTGGGGAGGTCTGGACCGCGTACCCAAAGCAGCCATTGCAGCTGCATGAGTCACAGTCCTAAACCTCGCCCATTTACCCTCGACATCAGGAGGAGTCGGGGACGATGCCAATCCCAGCCGCAAGCGATGATGAAATTCTCGCTTGCAACTTTCATCAGATAACTGAGACCAGGCCACTTTAGGTTGGAATGGGGTCCTGGGTGTACACCCACCACCGGAGTGGAAGAATGGCAGGCGCATCTTACAGATGACTAGTCGATGGTCAGAGGGCAGATCAGCTCCACGGTAGGTCCTGGTGTCAAGGACATGGGCTAGCATTCGCTGGTCCGTCACTATGTAGTCCAGCAGATGTTCTTGCTTGGACCCGGCATGCATCCATGATGTTGTGTGGATGCGCCGATGCCGGAACAGCGTGTTGGTAATTACAAGCCCATGGGCTGCACAAAAATCTAGCAGCCTCCTACCGTTGTTATTGAGCTGATCTGGCCCATGCCCTCCAATCACTCCAGACCAGGTGCCAGTATCATGACCAACTCGGGCATTGAAGTCACCCAGCATGATGACTCTATCCCGAGGGGCCACTTTAGCCAGCACCTGTGACAGGAGGTCATAGAAGGCATCTGACTCATCGGCTTTGCCTGCATCCCTCCACGGATGTTCATCTTCGGTGGGGGCATAAGTAACCACGACCACCATTCCTCGCCTCCGGTTGATGGGAAGGCGAGCCCAAAGTAGCCTGGGGCTTACAGCTTCCCACACCTCACCGCCACGCTCCCACGCCCCCTTCATTCTTTTGTTCAAAAGAAGACCCACACCCTGTTGTTTGGCAGTCTGCTGCCCCGAGTAGAGGACTGTCCACCCCTCATGGTGGCAGGAGCCAGAGCCGGTCCACCGGACCTCCTGAATGCCGCATAGATCCAGGCGGTACCGGTCCAGCTCCCGACAGAGGAGTGGCAGCCTCTCCTCTGCAGTGAGCGTTCGAACATTCCACGTGGCCACCCGTAGTGGCTTTTCGTTGTTTCTGGAGTAGCCCCGAGGGTAGGTATTCAATCTCCTGGCTCCGCCAATTGGGGTTTGGCCAGGAGACGTCATAGACGCCTGGCCCCCCGGGGCCTCCGGCACAAGCTTAGTTGTTACATATTTCACTTTAATTCGTGGTTTTGTGGTAATTAATTGAAGGTGGAGGGGTTACCAGCCCCTCGCACCCGTCCAGAGCCCCCGTTTAGCCCCTGTGGTGGACACATATGCCATGAGGGGAGGAGCCAATCAAAATTGGAACTCCCCCCACAGCACTGTCCACGACAGAGTTGCCCGTCCGGCACCGCGAGGAGGTAGGGGGTTGTTTTGCCGGACACTAACACACACACTCACACACACACTCACACACTCACACACACACTCACACACACACTCACACACTCACACACTCTCACACACACTCACGCACACTCTCTCACACACACTCACACACTCATAAACACACACACACTCACACACACTCACACACTCACTCACACTCACTCACACACTCACACACACACACTCTCACACACTCACTCACACACAAATATCCCCCGTATAGCCTTAACAGACTGTAGGAGCAAGCGTTGTTAGTGAGCACTCTCACTCACTCTCACACACACACTCACACACTCACTCACACACTCACACACACTCTCTCACACTCACAACAACAACAACAACCGCCATTCGCCACTAAGTGGCGGTGACGTCACCACGACGCTTGTGCCAGGCCATGTGCACCTTGAGGCCACGTGGAGTGTCGAACGCCCGCTGGCAGGAGGTCACGGGGCAGACCCAGGTGCCACGGGTCGACTGACTGAGATGACTGGCTGATGCACCACCTGTGCCCCCTACTGTGCCAACCTGCTGTGCTTTAGCCACCCGGCGCTCCGCTCGTTGTTGTGAGCGTCGCTCCTCCGCCCTCCGTTGTTGTTGGAGCGCGACTGCCTCCAACTGCCCAGTAGCGTCCTTCACGAGCCTCCTCCACAGAGGCCGATCTTGACACCGCTGGTACCAGTCATCGGCAAGTCCACTCAGCTCCACGTCCTCCTGTACCACATCACTTCATCTCTTCTCTAGCCCGTGCCGCGCCCGTTTAGCCCCCTCGATCCGGCAGAACAAAAGCTGTTTCGGCATGCGGTGGCTGGGCATGCGGGCTACATGACCTAGCCATCGCAGCCTTGCCCGCCGGAGGAGCTCACCGATGGGACCTTGCCCAGATCTTTCAAGGATTTGTGAGCTCCTCACACAATTCAGCCTGGTTAAACCCAGGATGGATCGTAGGCAGGCTAGCCTAAATGTTTCTAACCGGCGAAGATGTTCCATTAGGGGGGTCCACGTTTCGCAATCGTAGAGAAGTGAGGGAATGACCGTGTCCGAGAAGACCTGAAGCTTAGTGCGGAGCGACAGACCAGGTAGCTTCCACACAGCGTTACGCAACCGATGAAAATATATTGCCGCTCGACTCATTCGGAGTGAGACCTCTGCTGTTAAACTGGAGCCAGTCAAAAGCACACTGCCCAGGTATGGGAAACTCTCCACTCTTTCCACAACTGCCCCATCACCGATTGGGAGTTGTGGGGGTGGAGTGTCCGATGGTACAAAATACCCAGGCAGGTGCTTAGTTTTGGTGGGGCTGATGGTAAGGCCCCATCTCTTAGTGGCACGCTCCAGTCTCATCAGCAGCGTCTCCAACTCCTCCTCTGAAGGAGCAGCTATTACCAAATCAAAGGCATACATAACGTGGTTGGGCAATAGGGAGCCATCCCTTGACCGCACCCGGGCATCGATCAGCCTCCCATTATATCTGTACCAAATGGAGATTCCCCCGATACAGCTATTGAAGGCTTCACGAACTACGTGGTCAAAATAGATGTTAAATAATGTGGGAGCTAGAGGACATCCCTGTCGCACCCCAAGGTGTACAGGGAATGGCTCTGACTCCCGGCCATGTAGTTTTACCCAGGCCCGCTCACCATCATGAAGGTCCTTAATGATCGTGAGCAGAGGATCAGGGACTCCAAAAGCACGAAGAACAACCTAGAGCCCAAGCCTACTGATGGTATCGTAGGCCTTCACCAGGTCAATATATATACATACACATAGACACACACACACAGACACACACACAGACATATATACACACATGCACATACAAACACATGCACACATAGACACATATACACACATAGACACACACACAGACACACGCACAGACATATATACACACATACAAACACATATACACACATAGACACATATACACACATAGACAAAGATCCCCCGTGTAGCCTGTAACAGACTGTTGGGGCAAGTGCTGTTAGCGAGGAACAGCACCTATGAAGGCCGGCACTGTGGCACACGAGGGGGGTGGGTGACCACCACCACTACGACCGGCCGCCTTTGTCTCCCCAGTCCTAGCGATGTTTACTGCACACCGCGCCAGATACTCATTTCAGGCTGAGCCGACCTAGGGGAGGCCCAGCACCGGTTCAGATAATCGTGACTGGCGCTGGCCGGGAGCGGGAATGGAACCCGCCGGGAGTGCAAACCACTGCACCACCGCTCCCCACAGCTCGGCGATTCACGACTCGCACGCACACAACACAATGCGGCCTTGGTGTGGGCGAGAGCTCTTAACATTTTCACCGCAGCCACACTGTAATAACAAAACGGTAAATACTGGTTACCTTTTCCCCCACGTACAATAATGCACTCTAAGAATTCACATCAGTGTACCACATGCGCGTGTGTTTTTACGTACGTTGAACTTCGTTCGCACCGTACGTAGCCAAGCGTGCTAATGGGAGGTGCGAAAAGTAATCAGCATTGGTGGACACATCACATGGATGTCATCTCTCAGATCCTGGGACAATCCGGACTGAGTCCCATCGGTGAGCTCCGGGCAGGCGAGGAGGTTGCGTTGGCTGGGACACGTAGCCCGCGTGCCCAGCCACCGCGTGCCCAGCCACCGCGTGCCCGGCCACCGCGTGCCCAGCCACCGCGTGCCCGGCCACCGCGTGCCCAGCCACCGCGTGCCCAGCCACCGCGTGCCCGGCCACCGCGTGCCCGGCCACCGCGTGCCCAGCCACCGCGTGCCACAAGCAGCTTCTGTTTAGCCGCATAGATGGGACGAAACGGGCACGGCATGGGCTGGAGAAGGGATAGAGTGGGTGAGTGGGTGGGTGAGTGGGTGAGTGAGTGGGTGGGTGAGTGGGTGGGTGGATGAGTGGGTGGGTGGGTCGTACGAGCTACAGAAGAGATGGAGTGATGTGGTACAGGAGGACGTGGAGCTGAGTGGCCTTGCCGATGACCGGTACCAGCGGTGTCAAGATCGGCCTCTGTGGAGGAGGCTCGTGAAGGACGCTACTGGGCAGTTGGAGGCAGTCGCCCTCCAACAACAACAGAGGGCAGAGGAGCGACGCTCACAACAACGAGCGGAGCGCCGGGTGGCTAAAGCACAGCAAGTTGGCACAGTGGGGAGCACAGGTGATACATCTGACAGTCATCTCAGTCAGTCAAACTACAGGTGATGCATCAGCCAGTCATCTCAGTCAGTCATTTCAGTCAGTCATCTCAGTCAGTCATCTCAATCAGGCATCTCAGTCAGTCATTTCAATCAGTCATCTCAGTCAGTCATCTCAGTCAGTCATCTCAATCAGGCATCTCAATCAGTCATCTCAGTCATTCATCTCAGTCAGACATCTCAGTCAGTCATCTCAGTCAGTCATCTCAATCAGTCATCTAAGTCAGGCATCTCGATCAGTCATCTCAGTCAGTCATCTCAATCAGTCATCTAAGTCACTCATCTCAATCAGGCATCTCAATCAGTCATCTCAGTCATTCATCTCAGTCAGACATCTCAGTCAGTCATCTTAGTCAGTCATCTCAATCAGTCATCTAAGTCAGGCATCTCGATCAATCATCTCAGTCAGTCATCTCAGTCAGTCATCTCAGACAGGCATATCAATCAGTCATCTAAGTCAGTCATCTCAGTCAGTCACCTCAGTCAGGCATCTCAGTCAGTTATCTCAGCCAGGCATCTCAGTCAGTCATCTCAGTCAGTCATCTCAGTCAGTCATCTGAGTCAGGCATCTCAGTCAGTCGTCTCAGTCAGTCATCTCAGTCAGGCATCTCAGTCAGTTATCTCAGTCAGTCATCTCAGTCAGTCGTCTCAGTCAGTCATCTAAGTCAGTCATCTCAATCAGTCATCTCAATCAGTCATCTCAATCAGTCATCTAAGTCAGTCATCTCAGTCAGGCATCTCAATCAGTCATCTCAGTCAGCCATCTCAGTCATCTCAGTTAGTCATCTCAGTCAGTCATCTCAATCAGTCATCTCAGCTAGTCATTTCAGTCAGTCATCTCAGTCAGTCATCCGAGTCAGTCATCTCAGTCAGTCATCTCAGTCAGTCATCTCAGTAAGTCATCTCAGTCAGTCATCTCAGTCAGTCACCTTAATCAGTCATCTCAGTCAGGCATCTCAGTCAGGCATCTCAGTCAGTAATTTCAGTCAGTCATCTCAATCAGGCATCCCAGTCAGTCATCTCAGTCAGTCATCTCAATAAGTCATCCCAGTCAGTCATCTCAATCAGTCATCTCAGCTAGTCATTTCAGTCAGTCATCTCAGTCAGTCATCCGAGTCAGTCATCTCAGTGAGTCATCTCAGTCAGGCATCTCAGTCAGTCGTCTCAGTCAGTCATCTCAGTCAGTCATTTCAGTCAGTCATCTGAGTCAGGCATCTCAGCAAGGCATCTCAGTCAGTCATCTCAGTCAGTCATCTCAGTCAGTCACCTCAGTCAGTCATCTGAGTCAGGCATCTCAGCAAGGCATCTCAGTCAGTCATCTCAGTCAGGCATCTCAGTCAGTCATCTCAGTCAGTCATCTAAATCAGGCATCTGAGTCAGTCATCTCAGTCAGGCATCTCAATCAGGCATCTCAATCAGTCATCTCAATCAGTCATCTCAGTCAGGCATCTCAGTCAGGCATCTCAATCAGTCATCTCAGTCAGTCATCTCAGTCAATCATCTCAGTCAATCATCTCAATCAGGCATCTCAGTCAGTCATCTCAGTCAGTCATCTGAGTCAGGCATCTCAGTCAGTCATCTCAATCAGTCATCTCAATCAGGCATCTCAGTCAGTCATCTGAGTCAGTCATCTAAGTCAGTCATCTCAGTCAGTCATCTGAGTCAGTCATCTAAGTCAGTCATCTCAGTCAGTCATCTCAATCAGTCATCTCAGTCAGGCATCTCAGTCAGTCATCTCAGTCAGTCATCTAAGTCAGTCATCTCAGTCAGTCATCTGAGTCAGGCATCTCAGCAAGGCATCTCAGTCAGTCACCGCTACACTATCGCTCCCCACACACACACACACGCGTGCACACACACACGCACACACGCGTGCACACACACACACACGCACACACACGTACACCCGCACACGCACACACGCACACACACCCGCACACGCACACACACACGCGTGCACACACGCACACATACACACGCACACACACACGCACAAACACGCACGCACACACGCGCGCACACACACGCACACACGCACACATACAAACGCACACACACGCACGCACGCACACGCACACACACGCGTGCACACACACGCACGCACACCCACGTACACACGCGTGCACACACGCGTGCACCCACACACACGCGTGCACACACACGCACACACGCACGCACACACACGCATTCACGCCTGCACACACGCACAAACACACACACACACACACATACACGCACACGCACACATACACATACACGCACACACGCACACACACACGCACACACACATACACGCACACACGCACACACACGCACACACACACGTGTACACACACGTACACGTGTACGCGCCCGCGTGGCCGCTCCTCACCCCGGCAGGCCCTCCCCCCTCCCCCCATCAGTGTCAGAAAGTCTAGACTGGGATTTCCTTTACGAGCACTGAACCCACTCCTCTCTCACTCTCTCTCGCTCCCTCTGGCGAGCTCGCTCACACTACCTCATCTCTCTCTCTCTCGCCTTGCCGGCCCTCCACTCTCCCCCTCTCCCAGCCTTTCTCTCTATTCCCCCACTCCCTCGCTCCCTCTCTCCCCACTCCCTCGCTCCCTCGCTCCCCACCACTCCTCTCACTCGCTCCCTCGCTCCACACCACTCCTCTCACTCGCTCCCTCGCTCCCTCTCTCCACACCACTCCTCTCACTCGCTCCCTCTCCCCATCTCTCCCCACCACTCCTCTCACTCGCTCCCTCTCTCCCCACCACTCCTCTCACTCGCTCCCTCTCCCCATCTCCCCCCCTCTCTCTCTCTCTGGTTCACTCCCTCTCCTCTCCCACTCTCCCTCCCTTCCGCACTCGCACACAATATCTCTAACTCTTACCCTCAGAATGTTTCTCTCCCTTGAGCTCCCCCTCTCTCTCACTTCTCCCTACCCCCTCCCCACTCTCACTCACTCACTCCATCCCTCGCTCTCTCCTTCCAACTTTCTCCCTACCCCCCTCTCTCCCCACTCTCACTCACTCCATCCCTCGCTCTCTCCTTCCAACTTTCTCCCTACCCCCCTCTCTCCCCACTCTCACTCACTCCATCCCTCGCTCTCTCCTTCCAACTTTCTCCCTACCCCCCTCTCTCCCCACTCTCACTCATTCACTCCATCCCTCGCTCTCTCCTTCCAACTTTCTCCCTACCCCCCTCTCTCCCCACTCTCACTCACTCACTCCATCCCTCGCTCTCTCCTTCCAACTTTCTCCCCTCTCCCTACCCCCCTCTCTCCCCACTCTCACTCACTCCATCCCTCGCTCTCTCCTTCCAACTTTCTCCCTACCCCCCTCTCTCCCCACTCTCACTCACTCCATCCCTCGCTCTCTCCTTCCAACTTTCTCCCTACCCCCCTCTCTCCCCACTCTCACTCACTCACTCCATCCCTCGCTCTCTCCTTCCAACTTTCTCCCCTCTCCCTACCCCCTCCCCACTCTCGCTCACTCACTCCATCCCTCGCTCTCTCCTTCCAACTTTCTCCCTACCCCCCTCTCTCCCCACTCTCACTCACTCACTCCATCCCTCGCTCTCTCCTTCCAACTTTCTCCCTACCCCCTCCCCACTCTCGCTCGCTCGCTCAAACTCAATCCGCGTTCTCTCCCTCGCCCAGTCTCTCTCACTCCGTACCCATCTCGCGCACACAACAAAGATGGAATATCTGCATCATATACTCGGGAGCGGTGGTGCTGTGGTTAGCGCACCGCGCTACGCTCACGACCATCGACATGAGTGGAGGATGATTGAACCGGTCTTGGGCCTCCTGCTAGGTCGACTCAGCCTGAAATGAGTGTACCTGGTGCGATGTGAAAACATGGGGAGACAAAGGCGGCCGGGCGGGCGTGGTGCTGGCCACCCACCCCCTCGTGTGCCACAGTGCCAGATTTCACAGGTGCTGCTCCTCGCTAACGGCACTTGCCCCAACAGTCGGCGAAGGCTACACGGGGCATCTGCGTCTTCACATGAACAGCCCACACTCTCACCTCAGATACAAAGACAAAGATCCCCCGCGTAGCCTTTAACAGGCTGTTGGGGCAAGCGTCGTTATCAAGAACCTACCAAGGCCAGCACGGTGCACGAGGTGGTGCGTGACCAGCGCCACGCCCGGCCGCCTTTGTCTTCCCAGTGCTGATGTTTACACACCACACCAGGTACGAATTTGAAGCTCGGTCGACCGAGGGGATGCCCAGGACCGCTTCAAATATTCGCCACTCTTATTGATTGTGAGCGGAAATCGAACTCGGGTGGCCGGGTTCGTCGTGCAGTGCGCTAACCACTCCGCCACCACTCCACAAAGACACAGATCCCCCGTGTAGCCTTAACAGACTGCTGGGGCAAGTGCTGTTAGCAGCACCTAAGAAGGCCGGCACTGTGGCACACGAGGGGGTGGGTGGCCAGCACCACGCCCGCCCGGCCGCCTTTGTCTCCCCAGTGGCGATGTTTAATGCACACCGCACCAGGTGCTCATTTGAGGCCGAGTCGACCTGGGGAAGGCTCAGCACCGATTCACATAATCGTCACTGGTGTTGACCGTGAACGGGAATCGAACTCGGGTCGCCGGGTTCATAGTGCAGCGCGCTGACCGCTGCACCACCGCTCCCCACTCACACGCACTCAGTGGCGGTGACGTCGCCACTGCGCTTGTGCCAGGCTAGGTACACTTTGAGGCTGCCACGTGAAGTGTCGAAGGCTCGCTGCTGACAGGAGGTCTCGGGACAGACCCTGCAGGTGCCACGGGTTGGCTGACTGCGATGACTACTGGTAGATACACAAGCTTTGCCCCTACTGTGCCAAATTGCTGTTGCTTTAGCCACCCGGCGCTCCGCTCGTTGTTGTGAGCGTCGCTCCTCCGCCCTCCGTTGTTGCTGGAGGGCGACTGCCTCCAACTGCCCAGCAGCGTCCATCACGTGCCTCCTCCACAGAGGCCGATCTTGACACCGCTGGTACCAGTCATCGGCAAGTCCACTCAGCTCCACGTCCTCCTGTACCACGTCACTCCATCTCTTCTCTAGCCCGTGCCGCCCCCGTTTAGCCCCCTCGATGCGGCCAAACAGAAGCTGTTTCGGCATGCGGTGACTGGGCATGTGGGCTACATGAACCAGCCATCGCAGCCTTGCCTGCCGGAGGAGCTCACCGATGGGAATGTGTCCAGGATCTTACAAGGATTTGTGAACTCCTCACACAATCCACCCAGCAATCGCCACTCGCCACTAAGTGGCGTTGACGCCACCACGGCGCTTGTGCCAGGCTATGTGCACGTGAAGGCCAACCCACGCACATACATACAGCTCACACACATCATCATCATACACACATCATACACACATACACACACACATCATCATACACACATCATACACACATCATACACACATACATACACACATACATACAGCTCACACACACATCATCATACACACATCATACACACATCATACACACATACACACATACATACAGCTCACACACACATCATCATACACACATCATACACACATCATACACACATACACACACACATCATCATACACACATCATACACACATCATACACACATACACACACAACCCACACGCACACAACTCACACACATACACACACCCTCTCCTCCTCCACTCCCTCTCTCTCCTGTCACTTTCCCTCTCACCTCCCTCCCTCTCTCACACACACAACTCGCACACACAGCTCACACACACAGCTCACACACAGTGCACACACAGCTCACACACAGTGCACACACACACACAGCTCACACACACACCAACACACAGCTCAAACATAGTGGACACACACAGCTCACACACAGTGCACACACACACAGCTCACACACACACAACTCACACACACAGCTCACACACACAGCTCACACACAGCTCACACACACAGCTCACACACAGCCCACACACACACAGCTCACACACACAGTGCACACACACACAGCTCACACACAGCTCACACACACAGCTCACACACAGCTCACACACACACAGTGCACACACACAGCTCACACACAGTGCACACACAGCTCACACACAGCTCACACACAGTGCACACACACACACAGCTCACACACACACCAACACACAGCTCAAACATAGTGGACACACACAGCTCACACAGTGCACACACACACAGCTCACACACACACAACTCACACACACAGCTCACACACACAGCTCACACACAGCTCACACACACAGCTCACACACAGCCCACACACACACAGCTCACACACACAGTGCACACACACACAGCTCACACACAGCTCACACACACAGCTCACACACACACAGTGCACACACACAGCTCACACACAGCTCACACGCACAGCTCACACACAGCTCACACACAGTGCACACACAGCTCACACACACAGTGCACACACACACAGCTCACACACAGCTCACACACACAGCTCACACACAGCTCACACACAGCTCACACGCACAGCTCACACACAGCTCACACACAGTGCACACACAGCTCACAAGCACAGCTCACACACAGTGCACACACAGCTCACACACACACACAGCTCACATACAGTGCACACACAGCTCACACACACACACAGCTCACACACAGTGCCTACACAGCTCACACACAGCTCTCACACACAGCTCACACACACACACTGACACACACGCAGCTCACACACACAGCTCACACACACACAGCTCACACACACACTGACACACACACACAGCTCACACACACAGCTCACACACAGCTCACATACACAGCTCACACACAGCTCACACATACAGCTCACACACACAGCTCACACACACACATACAGTTCACACACATAGCTCACACACACAGCTCACACACACAGCTCACATACACACCCACACAGAGCACACACACACAGCGCGCACACACACAGCTCACACACAGTGCACACACAGCTCACACACACACAGCTCACACACACAGCTCACATACACACCCACACAGCTCACACACACAGCTCACACACACACCCACACAAAGCTCACACAGTGCACACACAGCTCACATACACACACACACAGCTCACACACACAGCTCACACACAGCTCACACACACACCCACACAAAGCTCACACAGTGCACACACAGCTCACACACAGCTTACACACACAGCTCACACAGTGCACACACAGCGCACATTCATACACACGCACACACAGCACACACACAACTCACACACCGTGCACACACAGCTCACACACAGCTCACACACACACAGCTCACATACATACACACCCACACACAGCACACACACAGCTCACACACAGTGCACACACAGCTCACACACACAGCTCACACACACACACCCACAGCTCACACACAGTGCACACACAGCGCGCACACACACAGCTCACACACACCCACACACAGCTCACACACCCACAGACAGCTCTCACACCCACACACTTACACACCCACACTCCCACACACGCACACCCACAGAAAAAAAGACAAAGATCCTCCGTATTGCGTTAACAGACTGTAGGGGCAAGTGCTGTAAGCGAGCACCTATGAAGGCCGGAACGGTACACGAGGGGGTGGGTGGCCAGCAGAAACGCCCGACCGCCTTTGTCTCCCAAGTGGCAATATTTACACACCGCACCAGGCACTCATTTGAGGCTGAGTCGACCTAGGGGAGGCCCGGGATCGGTTCAAATCATCGTCACCGGTGATTGTCGTGAGCGGGAATCGAACCCGGTCGCCAGGTTCATAGCGCAGCGATAACGGCTACACTACCGCTACACACACACGCGTCCACACACTCACACACACGTCCACACACACACGCACGTGCACACACACACGCGTCCACACACTCACACGCACGTGCACACACGTGCTAATACACTCACACACACGTCCACACACTCACACACGCGTCCACACACACACACACACGTCCACACACACACGCACGTGCACACACGTGCTAATACACTCACACACGCGTCCACACACTCACACACACACGCGTCCACACACTCACGCACACACACACGTCCACACACACACGCGTCCACACACTCACGCACACACACACGTCCACACACTCACGCACACACACGCGTCCACACACTCACTCACACACACGTCCACACACTCACACACACACACACGTGCACACGCACTCACACGCACGTGCACACTCACACACGCGCACGTCACTACACGACACAAATCGCAAGGTCTTTGCCGTGGTTGCCGGCAGATCAATGTGAATGGGGCGTCCTGTAATGAATACGTGAGCGAGTCACTAACCCACCTTTGAATGTCACAGCAGCTTTACACCGCACCACGTGATGATGGGCGGCTTGTCACAGCTGGCAGCGGGGGACGAGGGGGAGGGGTCAGGAGGGGGATCAGAGGGGAGGGGTTAGAAGAGATCAGGGGTAGACGCGCGCACACACACACCTGCACACACACACACACCTACACACACACCTACACACACCTACACACACACACCTACACACACACCTACACACACACAAACACTTACACACACACACCTACACACACACACCTACACACACACACCTACACACACACCTACACACACACCTACACACACACACCTACACACACACCTACACACACACACACACCTACACACACACCTACACACACACCTACACACACACCTACACACACACACCTACACACACACCTACAAAGATAAAAGACAAAGATCCCCCTACACACACCTACACACACACCTACACACACACCTACACACATACACCTACACACCTACACACACCTACACACACCTACACCTACACACACACACCTACACACACACACCTACACACACACCTACACACACACACACCTACACACACCTACACAACAACAACAACCGCCATTCGCCACTAAGTGGCGGTGACGTCACCACGACGCTTGTGCCAGGCTATGTGCACCCTGAGGCCACGTGAAGTGTCGAACGCCCACTGGCAGGAGGTCACGGGGCAGACCCAGGTGCCACGGGTCGACTTACTGAGATGACTGGCTGATGCACCACCTGTGCCCCCTACTGTGCCAATCTGCTGTGCTTTAGCCACCCGGCGCTCCGCTCGTTGTTCTGAGCGTCGCTCCTCCGCCCTCCGTTGTTGTTGGAGGGCGACTGCCTCCAACTGCCCAGTAGCATCCTTCAAAAGCCTCCTCCACAGAGGCCGATCTTGACACCGCTGGTACCAGTCATCGGCAAGTCCACTCAGCTCCACGTCCTCCTGTACCACATCACTCCATCTCCTCTCTAGCCCGTGCTGCGCCCGTTTAGCCCCCTCAATCCGGCCGAACAAAAGCTGTTTCGGCATGCGGTGGCTGGGCATGCGGGCTACATGACCCAGCCAAAGCAGCCTTGCCTGCCGGAGGAGCTCACCGATGGGACCTTGCCCAGATCTTTCAAGGATTTGTGAGCTCCTCGCACAATCCGGCCTGGTCAAACCCAGGATGGATCGTAGGCAGGCCAGCCTAAATGTTTCCAACCGGCGAAGATGTTCCATTAGGGGGGTCCACGTTTCGCAAGCGTAGAGAAGGGAGGGAATGACCGTGGCCGAGAATACCTGAAGCTTAGTGCGGAGCGACAGACCAGGTAGCTTCCACACAGCGTTACGCAACCGATGAAAATATATTGCCGCTCGACTGATTCGGAGTGAGACCTCTGCTGTTAAACTGGAGCCGGTCATAAGCACACTGCCCAGGTATGGCAAACTCTCCACTCTATCCACAACTGCCCCATCACCGATTGGGAGTTGTGGGGGTGGAGTGTCCGATGGTACAAAATTCCCAGGCAGGTGCTTAGTTTTGGTGGAGCTGATGGTAAGGCCCCACCTCTTAGTGGCACGCTCCAGTCTCAGCAGCAGCGTCTCCAACTCCATCTCTGAATGAGCGGCTATGACCAAATCATCGGCATACATAACGTGGTTGACCAATAGGGAGCCATCCCTTGACCGCACCCGGGCATCGATCAGCCTACCATTATATCTGTACCATATGAAGATTCCCCCGGTACAGCTATTGAAGGCTTCACGAACTACGTGGTCAAAATAGATGTTAAATAATGTGGGAGCCAGAGGACATCCCTGTCGCACCACAAAGTGTACAGGGAATGGCTTTGACTCCCGGCCACGTAGTTTTACCCGGGCCCGCTCACCATCATGGTCCTTAATGATCGTGAGCAGAGGGTCAGGTACTCCAAAAGCACGAAGAACAACCCAGAGCCCAGGCCTACTGATGGTATCATAGGCCTTGACCAGGTCTTGCTGGAATTCCCTACACCTCTGCTGTAGCAGACGGACAGAAAATATAGCATCTGTGCAGGACCGCCCTTTCCTGAAACCGCACCTACACACACACACGCGCACACACACACACGTGCTCACACACACGTCCACACACACACGCTCACACACACGCTCACACACACACACGTCCACACACACACACACCTACACACAACAGATACAAACACACACCTACACACACCTACACACACACCCACACACATGCTCACACACACACGTCTACACACACACCCACGTCCACACACACACACACACGTCCACACACACACACGTCCACACACACACACGTCCACACACACACACGTCCACACACACACACGTCCGTCCACACACACACGTCCGTCCACACACACACACGTCCACACACACACACGTCCACACACACACACGTCCACACACACACACGTCCACACACACACACGTCCACACACACACACGTCCACACACACACACGTCCACACACACACACGTCCACACACACACACGTCCACACACACACACGTCCACACACACACACGTCCACACACACACACACGTCCACACACACACACACGTCCACACACACACACACGTCCACACACACACACGTCCACACACACACACGTCCACACACACACACGTCCACACACACACACGTCCACACACACACACGTCCACACACACACACGTCCACACACACACACGTCCACACACACACACGTCCACACACACACACGTCCACACACACACACGTCCACACACACACACGTCCACACACACACACGTCCACACACACACACGTCCACACACACACACGTCCACACACACACACGTCCACACACACACACGTCCACACACACACACGTCCACACACACACACGTCCACACACACACACGTCCACACACACACACGTCCACACACACACACGTCCACACACACACACGTCCACACACACACACGTCCACACACACACACGTCCACACACACACACGTCCACACACACACACGTCCACACACACACACGTCCACACACACACACGTCCACACACACACACGTCCACACACACACACGTCCACACACACACACGTCCACACACACACACGTCCACACACACACACGTCCACACACACACACGTCCACACACACACACGTCCACACACACACACGTCCACACACACACACGTCCACACACACACACGTCCACACACACACACGTCCACACACACACACGTCCACACACACACACGTCCACACACACACACGTCCACACACACACACGTCCACACACACACACGTCCACACACACACACGTCCACACACACACACGTCCACACACACACACGTCCACACACACACACACGTCCACACACACACACACGTCCACACACACACACACGTCCACACACACACACACGTCCACACACACACACACGTCCACACACACACACACGTCCACACACACACACACGTCCACACACACACACACGTCCACACACACACACACGTCCACACACACACACACGTCCACACACACACACACGTCCACACACACACACACGTCCACACACACACACACGTCCACACACACACACACGTCCACACACACACACACGTCCACACACACACACACGTCCACACACACACACACGTCCACACACACACACACGTCCACACACACACACACGTCCACACACACACACACGTCCACACACACACACACGTCCACACACACACACACGTCCACACACACACACACGTCCACACACACACACACGTCCACACACACACACACGTCCACACACACACACACGTCCACACACACACACACGTCCACACACACACACACGTCCACACACACACACACGTCCACACACACACACACGTCCACACACACACACACGTCCACACACACACACACGTCCACACACACACACACGTCCACACACACACACACGTCCACACACACACACACGTCCACACACACACACACGTCCACACACACACACACGTCCACACACACACACACGTCCACACACACACACACGTCCACACACACACACACGTCCACACACACACACACGTCCACACACACACACACGTCCACACACACACACACGTCCACACACACACACACGTCCACACACACACACACGTCCACACACACACACACGTCCACACACACACACACGTCCACACACACACACACGTCCACACACACACACACGTCCACACACACACACACGTCCACACACACACACACGTCCACACACACACACACGTCCACACACACACACACGTCCACACACACACACACGTCCACACACACACACACGTCCACACACACACACACGTCCACACACACACACACGTCCACACACACACACACGTCCACACACACACACACGTCCACACACACACACACGTCCACACACACACACACGTCCACACACACACACACGTCCACACACACACACACGTCCACACACACACACACGTCCACACACACACACACGTCCACACACACACACACGTCCACACACACACACACGTCCACACACACACACACGTCCACACACACACACACGTCCACACACACACACACGTCCACACACACACACACGTCCACACACACACACACGTCCACACACACACACACGTCCACACACACACACACGTCCACACACACACACACGTCCACACACACACACACGTCCACACACACACACACGTCCACACACACACACACGTCCACACACACACACACGTCCACACACACACACACGTCCACACACACACACACGTCCACACACACACACACGTCCACACACACACACACGTCCACACACACACACACGTCCACACACACACACACGTCCACACACACACACACGTCCACACACACACACACGTCCACACACACACACACGTCCACACACACACACACGTCCACACACACACACACGTCCACACACACACACACGTCCACACACACACACACGTCCACACACACACACACGTCCACACACACACACACGTCCACACACACACACACGTCCACACACACACACACGTCCACACACACACACACGTCCACACACACACACACGTCCACACACACACACACGTCCACACACACACACACGTCCACACACACACACACGTCCACACACACACACACGTCCACACACACACACACGTCCACACACACACACACGTCCACACACACACACACGTCCACACACACACACACGTCCACACACACACACACGTCCACACACACACACACGTCCACACACACACACACGTCCACACACACACACACGTCCACACACACACACACGTCCACACACACACACACGTCCACACACACACACACGTCCACACACACACACACGTCCACACACACACACACGTCCACACACACACACACGTCCACACACACACACACGTCCACACACACACACACGTCCACACACACACACACGTCCACACACACACACACGTCCACACACACACACACGTCCACACACACACACACGTCCACACACACACACACGTCCACACACACACACACGTCCACACACACACACACGTCCACACACACACACACGTCCACACACACACACACGTCCACACACACACACACGTCCACACACACACACACGTCCACACACACACACACGTCCACACACACACACACGTCCACACACACACACACGTCCACACACACACACACGTCCACACACACACACACGTCCACACACACACACACGTCCACACACACACACACGTCCACACACACACACACGTCCACACACACACACACGTCCACACACACACACACGTCCACACACACACACACGTCCACACACACACACACGTCCACACACACACACACGTCCACACACACACACACGTCCACACACACACACACGTCCACACACACACACACGTCCACACACACACACACGTCCACACACACACACACGTCCACACACACACACACGTCCACACACACACACACGTCCACACACACACACACGTCCACACACACACACACGTCCACACACACACACACGTCCACACACACACACACGTCCACACACACACACACGTCCACACACACACACACGTCCACACACACACACACGTCCACACACACACACACGTCCACACACACACACACGTCCACACACACACACACGTCCACACACACACACACGTCCACACACACACACACGTCCACACACACACACACGTCCACACACACACACACGTCCACACACACACACACGTCCACACACACACACACGTCCACACACACACACACGTCCACACACACACACACGTCCACACACACACACACGTCCACACACACACACACGTCCACACACACACACACGTCCACACACACACACACGTCCACACACACACACACGTCCACACACACACACACGTCCACACACACACACACGTCCACACACACACACACGTCCACACACACACACACGTCCACACACACACACACGTCCACACACACACACACGTCCACACACACACACACGTCCACACACACACACACGTCCACACACACACACACGTCCACACACACACACACGTCCACACACACACACACGTCCACACACACACACACGTCCACACACACACACACGTCCACACACACACACACGTCCACACACACACACACGTCCACACACACACACACGTCCACACACACACACACGTCCACACACACACACACGTCCACACACACACACACGTCCACACACACACACACGTCCACACACACACACACGTCCACACACACACACACGTCCACACACACACACACGTCCACACACACACACACGTCCACACACACACACACGTCCACACACACACACACGTCCACACACACACACACGTCCACACACACACACACGTCCACACACACACACACGTCCACACACACACACACGTCCACACACACACACACGTCCACACACACACACACGTCCACACACACACACACGTCCACACACACACACACGTCCACACACACACACACGTCCACACACACACACACGTCCACACACACACACACGTCCACACACACACACACGTCCACACACACACACACGTCCACACACACACACACGTCCACACACACACACACGTCCACACACACACACACGTCCACACACACACACACGTCCACACACACACACACGTCCACACACACACACACGTCCACACACACACACACGTCCACACACACACACACGTCCACACACACACACACGTCCACACACACACACACGTCCACACACACACACACGTCCACACACACACACACGTCCACACACACACACACGTCCACACACACACACACGTCCACACACACACACACGTCCACACACACACACACGTCCACACACACACACACGTCCACACACACACACACGTCCACACACACACACACGTCCACACACACACACACGTCCACACACACACACACGTCCACACACACACACACGTCCACACACACACACACGTCCACACACACACACACGTCCACACACACACACACGTCCACACACACACACACGTCCACACACACACACACGTCCACACACACACACACGTCCACACACACACACACGTCCACACACACACACACGTCCACACACACACACACGTCCACACACACACACACGTCCACACACACACACACGTCCACACACACACACACGTCCACACACACACACACGTCCACACACACACACACGTCCACACACACACACACGTCCACACACACACACACGTCCACACACACACACACGTCCACACACACACACACGTCCACACACACACACACGTCCACACACACACACACGTCCACACACACACACACGTCCACACACACACACACGTCCACACACACACACACGTCCACACACACACACACGTCCACACACACACACACGTCCACACACACACACACGTCCACACACACACACACGTCCACACACACACACACGTCCACACACACACACACGTCCACACACACACACACGTCCACACACACACACACGTCCACACACACACACACGTCCACACACACACACACGTCCACACACACACACACGTCCACACACACACACACGTCCACACACACACACACGTCCACACACACACACACGTCCACACACACACACACGTCCACACACACACACACGTCCACACACACACACACGTCCACACACACACACACGTCCACACACACACACACGTCCACACACACACACACGTCCACACACACACACACGTCCACACACACACACACGTCCACACACACACACACGTCCACACACACACACACGTCCACACACACACACACGTCCACACACACACACACGTCCACACACACACACACGTCCACACACACACACACGTCCACACACACACACACGTCCACACACACACACACGTCCACACACACACACACGTCCACACACACACACACGTCCACACACACACACACGTCCACACACACACACACGTCCACACACACACACACGTCCACACACACACACACGTCCACACACACACACACGTCCACACACACACACACGTCCACACACACACACACGTCCACACACACACACACGTCCACACACACACACACGTCCACACACACACACACGTCCACACACACACACACGTCCACACACACACACACGTCCACACACACACACACGTCCACACACACACACACGTCCACACACACACACACGTCCACACACACACACACGTCCACACACACACACACGTCCACACACACACACACGTCCACACACACACACACGTCCACACACACACACACGTCCACACACACACACACGTCCACACACACACACACGTCCACACACACACACACGTCCACACACACACACACGTCCACACACACACACACGTCCACACACACACACACGTCCACACACACACACACGTCCACACACACACACACGTCCACACACACACACACGTCCACACACACACACACGTCCACACACACACACACGTCCACACACACACACACGTCCACACACACACACACGTCCACACACACACACACGTCCACACACACACACACGTCCACACACACACACACGTCCACACACACACACACGTCCACACACACACACACGTCCACACACACACACACGTCCACACACACACACACGTCCACACACACACACACGTCCACACACACACACACGTCCACACACACACACACGTCCACACACACACACACGTCCACACACACACACACGTCCACACACACACACACGTCCACACACACACACACGTCCACACACACACACACGTCCACACACACACACACGTCCACACACACACACACGTCCACACACACACACACGTCCACACACACACACACGTCCACACACACACACACGTCCACACACACACACACGTCCACACACACACACACGTCCACACACACACACACGTCCACACACACACACACGTCCACACACACACACACGTCCACACACACACACACGTCCACACACACACACACGTCCACACACACACACACGTCCACACACACACACACGTCCACACACACACACACGTCCACACACACACACACGTCCACACACACACACACGTCCACACACACACACACGTCCACACACACACACACGTCCACACACACACACACGTCCACACACACACACACGTCCACACACACACACACGTCCACACACACACACACGTCCACACACACACACACGTCCACACACACACACACGTCCACACACACACACACGTCCACACACACACACACGTCCACACACACACACACGTCCACACACACACACACGTCCACACACACACACACGTCCACACACACACACACGTCCACACACACACACACGTCCACACACACACACACGTCCACACACACACACACGTCCACACACACACACACGTCCACACACACACACACGTCCACACACACACACACGTCCACACACACACACACGTCCACACACACACACACGTCCACACACACACACACGTCCACACACACACACACGTCCACACACACACACACGTCCACACACACACACACGTCCACACACACACACACGTCCACACACACACACACGTCCACACACACACACACGTCCACACACACACACACGTCCACACACACACACACGTCCACACACACACACACGTCCACACACACACACACGTCCACACACACACACACGTCCACACACACACACACGTCCACACACACACACACGTCCACACACACACACACGTCCACACACACACACACGTCCACACACACACACACGTCCACACACACACACACGTCCACACACACACACACGTCCACACACACACACACGTCCACACACACACACACGTCCACACACACACACACGTCCACACACACACACACGTCCACACACACACACACGTCCACACACACACACACGTCCACACACACACACACGTCCACACACACACACACGTCCACACACACACACACGTCCACACACACACACACGTCCACACACACACACACGTCCACACACACACACACGTCCACACACACACACACACGTCCACACACACACACACGTCCACACACACACACACGTCCACACACACACACACGTCCACACACACACACACGTCCACACACACACACACGTCCACACACACACACACGTCCACACACACACACACGTCCACACACACACACACGTCCACACACACACACACGTCCACACACACACACACGTCCACACACACACACACGTCCACACACACACACACGTCCACACACACACACACGTCCACACACACACACACGTCCACACACACACACACGTCCACACACACACACACGTCCACACACACACACACGTCCACACACACACACACGTCCACACACACACACACGTCCACACACACACACACGTCCACACACACACACACGTCCACACACACACACACACGTCCACACACACACACACGTCCACACACACACACACGTCCACACACACACACACGTCCACACACACACACACGTCCACACACACACACACGTCCACACACACACACACGTCCACACACACACACACGTCCACACACACACACACACGTCCACACACACACACACGTCCACACACACACACACGTCCACACACACACACACGTCCACACACACACACACGTCCACACACACACACACGTCCCACACACACACACACGTCCACACACACACACACGTCCACACACACACACACACGTCCACACACACACACACGTCCACACACACACACACACGTCCACACACACACACACGTCCACACACACACACACGTCCACACACACACACACGTCCACACACACACACACACGTCCACACACACACACACACGTCCACACACACACACACACGTCCACACACACACACACACGTCCACACACACACACACACGTCCCACACACACACACACGTCCACACAACACACACACGTCCACACACACACACACACGTCCACACACACACACACGTCCACACACACACACACACGTCCACACACACACACACACGTCCACACACACACACACACGTCCACACACACACACACACGTCCACACACACACACACACGTCCACACACACACACACGTCCACACACACACACACACGTCCACACACACACACACACGTCCACACACACACACACACGTCCACACACACACACACACGTCCACACACACACACACACGTCCACACACACACACACACGTCCACACACACACACACGTCCACACACACACACACACGTCCACACACACACACACACGTCCACACACACACACACACGTCACACACACACACACACGTCCACACACACACACACACGTCCACACACACACACACACGTCCACACACACACACACACGTCCACACACACACACACACGTCCACACACACACACACACGTCCACACACACACACACACGTCCACACACACACACACACGTCCACACACACACACACACGTCCACACACACACACACACGTCCACACACACACACACACGTCCACACACACACACACACGTCCACACACACACACACACGTCCACACACACACACACACGTCCACACACACACACACACGTCCACACACACACACACACGTCCACACACACACACACACGTCCACACACACACACACACGTCCACACACACACACACACGTCCACACACACACACACACGTCCACACACACACACACACGTCCACACACACACACACGTCCACACACACACACACACGTCCACACACACACACACACGTCACACACAACACACACGTCCACACACACACACACACGTCCACACACACACGTCCACACACACACACACGTCCACACACACACACACACGTCCACACACACACACACACGTCCACACACACACCACACGTCCACACACACACACACACGTCCACACACACACACACACGTCCACACACACACACACACGTCCACACACACACACACACGTCCACACACACACACACGTCCACACACACACACACACGTCCACACACACACACACACGTCCACACACACACACACACGTCCACACACACACACACACGTCCACACACACACACACACGTCCACACACACACACACACGTCCACACACACACACACGTCACACACACACAAAAACGTCCACACACACACACACGTCCACACACACACACACACGTCCACACACACACACACACGTCCACACACACACACACGTCCACACACACACACACACGTCCACACACACACACACACGTCCACACACACACACACACGTCCACACACACACACACACGTCCACACACACACACACACGTCCACACACACACACACACGTCCACACACACACACACACGTCCACACACACACACACACGTCCACACACACACACACACGTCCACACACACACACACACGTCCACACACACACACACACGTCCACACACACACACACACGTCCACACACACACACACACGTCCACACACACACACACCGTCCACACACACACACACGTCCACACACACACACACACGTCCACACACACACACACACGTCCACACACACACACACACGTCCACACACACACACACACGTCCACACACACACACACACGTCCACACACACACACACACGTCCACACACACACACACACGTCCACACACACACACACACGTCCACACACACACACACACGTCCACACACACACACACGTCCACACACACACACACACGTCCACACACACACACACGTCCACACACACACACACGTCCACACACACACACACGTCCACACACACACACACACGTCCCACACACACACACACACGTCCACACACACACACACGTCCACACACACACACACACGTCCACACACACACACACACGTCCACACACACACACACACGTCCACACACACACACACACGTCCACACACACACACACACGTCCACACACACACACACACGTCCACACACACACACACACGTCCACACACACACACACACGTCCACACACACACAACACACACGTCCACACACACACACACACGTCCACACACACACACACACGTCCACACACACACACACACGTCCACACACACACACACGTCCACACACACACACACACGTCCACCACACACACACACGTCCACACACACACACACGTCCACACACACACACACACGTCCACACACACACACACACGTCCACACACACACACACACGTCCACACACACACACACACGTCCACACACACACACACACGTCCACACACACACACACACGTCCACACACACACACACGTCCACACACACACACACGTCCACACACACACACACGTCCACACACACACACACGTCCACACACACACACACGTCCACACACACACACACGTCCACACACACCACACACGTCCACACACACACACACGTCCACACACACACACACGTCCACACACACACACACGTCCACACACACACACACGTCCACACACACACACACACGTCCACACACACACACACGTCCACACACACACACACGTCCACACACACACACACACGTCCACACACACACCCACACACCACACACGTCCACACACACACACACGTCCACACACACACACACGTCCACACACACACACACGTCCACACACACACACACGTCCACACACACACACACGTCCACACACAACACACACGTCCACACACACACACACACGTCCACACACACACACACACGTCCACACACACACACACCACACACACACACACACGTCCACACACACACACCACGTCCACACACACACACACGTCCCACACACACACACACACGTCCACACACACACACACACGTCCACACACACACACACACGTCCACACACACACACACACGTCCACACACACACACACACGTCCACACACACACACACGTCCACACACACACACACACGTCCACACACACACACACACGTCCACACACACACACACGTCCACACACACACACACGTCCACACACACACACACGTCCACACACACACACACACGTCCACACACACACACACGTCCACACACACACACACGTCCACACACACACACACACGTCCACACACACACACACACGTCCACACACACACACACGTCCACACACACACACACACGTCCACACACACACACACACGTCCACACACACACACACACGTCCACACACACACACACGTCCACACACACACACACACGTCACACACACACACACACGTCCACACACACACACACGTCACACACACACACACACGTCCACACACACACACACGTCCACACACACACACACGTCCACACACACACACACACGTCCACACACACACACACGTCCACACACACACACACGTCCACACACACACACACACGTCCACACACACACACACACGTCCACACACACACACCACGTCCACACACACACACACACACGTCCACACACACACACACACGTCCACACACACACACACACGTCCACACACACACACACACGTCCACACACACACACACACGTCCACACACACACACACGTCCACACACACACACACACGTCCACACACACACACACACGTCACACACACACACACACGTCCACACACACACACACGTCACACACACACCACACGTCCACACACACACACACACGTCCACACACACACACACACGTCCACACACACACACACACGTCCACACACACACACACCGTCCACACACACACACACGTCCACACACACACACACACGTCCACACACACACACACACGTCCACACACACACACACACGTCCACACACACACACACACGTCCACACACACACACACACGTCCACACACACAC